>NW_026599592.1:4222500-4227500 GCF_023634155.1 Falco peregrinus | reverse complement strand
AACTTTAAACCTCAGCTGTGCATGGCATGCACTTAACCCTAACCCTAACCCTAACCCTAACCCTAACCCTAACCCTAACCTTAACCCTAACCCTAAGAGGCCAAACCCTAAACACAACTCTAAACCTCAGCTGTGCATGGCATGTAGGTAACCCTAACACTAACCCTAAACCTAACCTTAACCCTAACCCTAACCCTAACCCTAACCCTGACCCTAAGAAACCTAACCCAGAACGGAACTCTAAACCTCAGCTGTGCATGGCATGTACGTAACCCTAACCCTAACCCTAACCCTAATCCTAACCCTAACCCTAACCCTAACCCTAACCCTAATCCTGACCCTAAGAGGCCTAACCCTTGACGGAACTCTAAACCTCAGCTGTGCATGGCATGTACATAACCCTAACCCTAATCCTAACCCTAACCCTAACCCTAACCCTAACCTTAAGAGGCCTAACCCTAAACGCAACTCTAAACCTCAGATGTGCATGGCATGTACGTAACCCTAACCCTAACCCTAACCCTAACCCTAACCTTAACCCTTACCCTAACCCTAACCCTAACCCTAACCCTAACGCTAACCCGAACCCTAACCCTAACCCTAACCCTGACCCTAAGAGGCCTAACCCAAAACGGAACTCTAAACCTCAGCTGTGCATGGCATGCAGTTAACACTAACCCTAACCCTAACCCTAACCCTAACCCTAACCTTAACCCTAACCCTAACCCTAAGTGACCTAACCCAAAACGGAACTCTAAACCTCAGCTGTGCATGGCATGTACGTAATCCTAGCCCTAAACCTAACCCTAACCCTGACCCTAAGAGGCCGAATCAAAAACGGAACTCTAAACCTCAGCTGTGCACGGCATGTACCTAACCCTAACCCTAACCCTAACCCTAACCCTAACCCTAACCCTAACCCTAACCCTAATCCTAAACCTAACCCTAATCCTGACCCTAAGAGTCCTAACCCTAGACGGAACTCTAAACCTCAGCTGTGCATGGCAGGTACATAACCCAAACCCTAATCCTAACCCTAACCCTAACCCTAACCCTAACCCTAACCCTAACCCTAACCCTAACCCTAACCCTAATCCTGACCCTAAGAGGCCTAACCCAAAACGGAACTCTAAACCTCGGCTGTGCATGGCATGTACATAACCCTAACCCTAACCCTAACCCTAACCCTAACCCTGACCCTAAGAGGCCTAACCCTAAACGCAACTCTAAACCTCAGCTGTGCATGGCATGCACTTAACCCTAACCCTAACCCTAACCCTAACCCTAACCCTAACCCTAACCCTAACCCTAACCCTAACCCTAACCCTAAACCCTAACCCTAAGAGGCCTAACCCTAAACGCAACTCTAAACCTCAGCTGTGCATGGCATGCACTTAACCGTAACCGTAACCCTAACCCTAACCCTAACCCTAACCCTAACCCTAACCCTAACCCTAACCCTGACCCTAAGAGGCCTAACCCTAAACGCAACTCTAAACCTCAGCTGTGCATGGCATGCACTTAACCCTAACCCTAACCCTAACCCTAACCCTAACCCTAACCTTAACCCTAACCCTAAGAGGCCAAAACCTAAACACAACTCTAAACCTCAGCTGTGCATGGCATGTAGGTAACCCTAACACTAACCCTAACCCTAACCTTAACCCTAACCCTAACTCTAACCCTAACCCTGTCCCTAAGAGGCCTAACCCAAAACGGAACTCTAAACCTCAGCTGTGCATGGCATGCACTTAACCCTAACCCTAACCCTAACCCTAACCCTAACCCTAACCCTAACCCTAACCCTAACCCTGACCCTAAGAGGCCTAAGCCAAAACGGAACTTTAAACCTCAGCTGTGCATGGCATGCACTTAACCCTAACCCTAACCCTAACCCTAACCCTAACCCTAACCTTAACCCTGACCCTAAGAGGCCTAACCCTAAACGCAACTCTAAACCTCAGCTGTGCATGGCATGTACCTAACCCTAACCCTAACCCTAAGCCTAACCCTAACCTTAACCCTAACCCTAACCCTAAGTGACCTAACCCAAAACGGAACTCTAAACCTCAGCTGTGCATGGCATGTACGTAACACTAGCCCTAACCCTAACCCTAACCCTGACCCTAAGAGGCCGAACCCAAAACGGAACTCTAAACCTCAGCTGTGCACGGCATGTACCTAACCCTAACCCTAACCCTAACCCTAACCCTAACCCTAACCCTAACCCTAACCCTAACCCTAACCCTAACTCTAACCCTGACCCTAAGAGGCCTAACCCTAAACGCAACTCTAAACCTCAGCTGTGCATGGCATGCACTTAACCCTAACCCTAACCCTAACCCTAACCCTAACCCTAACCCTAACCCTAACCCTAACCTTAAGAGGCCTAATCCTAAACGCAACTCTAAACCTCAGCTGTGCATGGCATGTACGTAACCCTAACCCTAAGCCTAACCCTAACCCTAACCCTAACCCTTACTCTAACCCTAACTCTAACCCTAACCCTAACGCTAACCCGAACCGTAACCCTAACCCTAATCCTGACCCTAAGAGGCCTAACCCTAAACGCAACTCTAAACCTCAGCTGTGCATGGCATGTACCTAACCCTAACCCTAACCCTAAGCCTAACCCTAACCCTAACCCTAACCCTGACCCTAAGAGGCCTAACCCAAAACGGAACTCCAAACCTCAGCTGTGCATGGCATGCAGTTAACACTAACCCTAACCCTAACCCTAACCCTAACCCTAACCCTAACCTTAACCCTAACCCTAACCCTAAGTGACCGAACCCAAAACGGAACTCTAAACCTCAGCTGTGCATGGCATGTACGTAACACTAGCCCTAACCCTAACCCTAACCCTGACCCTAAGAGGCCGAATCCAAAACGGAACTCTAAACCTCAGCTGTGCACGGCATGTACCTAACCCTAACCCTAACCCTAACCCTAACCCTAACCCTAACCCTAATCCTAAACCTAAACCTAATCCTGACCCTAAGAGTCCTAACCCTAGACGGAACTCTAAACCTCAGCTGTGCATGGCAGGTACATAAACCTAACCCTAATCCTAACTCTAACCCTAACCCTAACCCTAACCCTAACCCTAACCCTAACCCTAACCCTAACCCTAATCCTGACCCTAAGAGGCCTAACCCAAAACGGAACTCTAAACCTCGGCTGTGCATGGCATGTACATAACCCTAACCCTAACCCTAACCCTAACCCTAACCCTAACCCTAACCCTAACCCTGACCCTAAGAGGCCTAACCCTAAACGCAACTCTAAACCTCAGCTGTGCATGGCATGCACTTAACCCTAACCCTAACCGTAACCTTAACCCTAACCCTAACCCTAACCCTAACCCTAACCCTAATCCTAACCCTAACCCTAACCCTAACCCTAAACTTAACCCTAACCCTAACACTAACGCTAACTCTAAACTTAATCCTAACCCTAATCCTAACCCTAACCCTAACCCTAAGAGGCCTAACCATAAACGGAGCTCTAAACCTCACCTGTGCATGGCATGTACCTAACCCTAACCCTAACCCTAACCCTAACCCTAACCCTAACCCTAACCCTAACCCTAACCCTAACCCTAGCCCTTACCCTAACCCTAACCCTGACTCTAAGAGGCCTAACCCAAAACGGAACTCTAAACCTCAGCTGTGCATGGCATGCAGTTAACACTAACCCTAACCCTAACACTAACCCTAACCCGAACCCTAACCTTAACCCTAACCCTAACCCTAAGTGACCTAACCCAAAACGGAACTCTAAACCTCAGCTGTGCATGGCATGTACGTAACCCTAGCCCTAACCCTAACCCTAACCCTGACCCTAAGAGGCCGAACCCAAAACGGAACTCTAAACCTCAGCTGTGCATGGCATGCACTTAACCCTAACCCTAACCCTAACCCTAACCCTAACCCTAATCCTAACCCTAACCCTAACCCTAACCCTAACCCTAACCCTAACCCTAACCCTAACCCTAACCCTAACCCTAACCCTAAGAGGCCTAACCCTAAACGCAACTCTAAACCTCAGCTGTGCATGGCATGCACTTAACCCTAAACCTAACCCTAACCCTAACCCTAAACTTAACCCTAACCCTAAGAGACCTAACCCTAAACGCAACTCTAAACCTCAGCTGTGCATGGCATGTACGTAACCCTAACCCTACGCCTAACCCTATCCCTAACCCTAACCCTTACTCTAACCCTAACCCTAACCCTAACCCTAACGCTAACCCGAACCCTAACCCTAACCCTAATCCTGACCCTAAGAGGCCTAACCCTAAACGCAACTCTAAACCTCAGCTGTGCATGGCATGTACCTAACCCTAACCCTAACCCTAAGCCTAACCCTAACCCTAACCCTAACCCTGACCCTAAGAGGCCTAACCCAAAACGGAACTCTAAACCTCAGCTGTGCATGGCATGCAGTTAACACTAACCCTAACCCTAACCCTAACCCTAACCCTAACCCTAACCTTAACCCTAACCCTAACCCTAAGTGACCTAACCCAAAACGGAACTCTAAACCTCAGCTGTGCATTGCATGTACGTAACACTAGCCCTAACCCTAACCCTAACCCTGACCCTAAGAGGCCGAACCCAAAACGGAACTCTAAACCTCAGCTGTGCACGGCATGTACCTAACCCTAACCCTAACCCTAACCCTAACCCTAACCCTAACCCTAACCCTAACCCTAACCCTAACTCTAACCCTGACCCTAAGAGGCCTAACCCTAAACGCAACTCTAAACCTCAGCTGTGCATGGCATGCACTTAACCCTAACCCTAACCCTAACCCTAACCCTAACCCTAACCCTAACCCTAACCCTAACCCTAACCTTAAGAGGCCTAATCCTAAACGCAACTCTAAACCTCAGCTGTGCATGGCATGTACGTAACCCTAACCCTAAGCCTAACCCTAACCCTAACCCTAACCCTTACTCTAACCCTAACTCTAACCCTAACCCTAACGTTAACCCG
>NW_026599592.1:4212500-4217500 GCF_023634155.1 Falco peregrinus | reverse complement strand
GGCATGTACGTAACCCTAACCCTAACACTAACCCTAACCCTAACCCTGACCCTAAGATGCCGAACCCAAAACGGAACTCTAAACCTCAGCTGTGCATGGCATGTACCTAACCCTAACCCTAACCCTAACCCTAACCCTAACCCTAACCCTAACCCTAACCCTAACCCTAACCTTAAGAGGCCTAACCCTAAACGCAACTCTAAACCTCAGATGTGCATGGCATGTACGTAACCCTAACCCTAACCCTAACCCTAACCCTAACCCTAACCCTAACCCTTACCCTAACCCTAACCCTAACCCTAACCCTAACGCTAACCCGAACCCTAACCCTAACCCTAACCCTCACCCTAAGAGGCCTAACCCAAAACGGAACTCTAAATCTCAGCTGTGCATGGCATGCAGTTAACACTAACCCTAACCCTAACCCTAACCCTAACCCTAACCCTAACCTTAACCCTAACCCTAACCCTAAGTGACCTAACCCAAAACGGAACTCTAAACCTCAGCTGTGCATGGCATGTAGGTAACCCTAGCCCTAAACCTAACCCTAACCCTGACCCTAAGAGGCCGAATCCAAAACGGAACTCTAAACCTCAGCTGTGCACGGCATGTACCTAACCCTAACCCTAACCCTAACCCTAACCCTAACCCTAACCCTAACCCTAACCCTAACCCTAACCCTAACCCTAACCCTAACCCTAATCCTAAACCTAACCCTAATCCTGACCCTAAGAGTCCTAACCCTAGACGGAACTCTAAACCTCAGCTGTGCATGGCAGGTACATAACCCAAACCCTAATCCTAACCCTAACCCTAACCCTAACCCTAACCCTAACCCTAACCCTAACCCTGACCCTAAGAGGCCTAACCCTAAACGCAACTCTAAACCTCAGCTGTGCATGGCATGCACTTAACCCTAACCCTAACCCTAACCCTAACCCTAACCCTAACCCTAACCCTAACCCTAACCCTAACCCTAACCCTAACCCAAACCCTAAGAGGCCTAACCCTAAACGCAACTCTAAACCTCAGCTGTGCATGGCATGCACTTAACCGTAACCGTAACCCTAACCCTAACCCTAACCCTAACCCTAACCCTAACCCTAACCCTAACCCTAACCCTAACCCTAACCCTAACCCTGACCCTAAGAGGCCTAACCCTAAACGCAACTCTAAACCTCAGCTGTGCATGGCATGCACTTAACCCTAACCCTAACCCTAACCCTAACCCTAACCCTAACCCTAACCCTAACCCTAAGAGGCCAAAACCTAAACACAACTCTAAACCTCAGCTGTGCATGGCATGTAGGTAACCCTAACACTAACCCTAACCCTAACCTTAACCCTAACCCTAACTCTAACCCTAACCCTGTCCCTAAGAGGCCTAACCCAAAACGGAACTCTAAACCTCAGCTGTGCATGGCATGCACTTAACCCTAACCCTAACCCTAACCCTAACCCTAACCCTAACCCTAACCCTAACCCTAACCCTAACCCTGACCCTAAGAGGCCTAACCCAAAACGGAACTTTAAACCTCAGCTGTGCATGGCATGCACTTAACCCTAACCCTAACCCTAACCCTAACCCTAACCCTAACCTTAACCCTAACCCTAAGAGGCCAAACCCTAAACACAACTCTAAACCTCAGCTGTGCATGGCATGTAGGTAACCCTAACACTAACCCTAAACCTAACCTTAACCCTAACCCTAACCCTAACCCTAACCCTGACCCTAAGAAACCTAACCCAGAACGGAACTCTAAACCTCAGCTGTGCATGGCATGTACGTAACCCTAACCCTAACCCTAACCCTAATCCTAACCCTAACCCTAACCCTAACCCTAACCCTAATCCTGACCCTAAGAGGCCTAACCCTTGACGGAACTCTAAACCTCAGCTGTGCATGGCATGTACATAACCCTAACCCTAATCCTAACCCTAACCCTAACCCTAACCCTAACCTTAAGAGGCCTAACCCTAAACGCAACTCTAAACCTCAGATGTGCATGGCATGTACGTAACCCTAACCCTAACCCTAACCCTAACCCTAACCTTAACCCTTACCCTAACCCTAACCCTAACCCTAACCCTAACGCTAACCCGAACCCTAACCCTAACCCTAACCCTGACCCTAAGAGGCCTAACCCAAAACGGAACTCTAAATCTCAGCTGTGCATGGCATGCAGTTAACACTAACCCTAACCCTAACCCTAACCCTAACCCTAACCTTAACCCTAACCCTAACCCTAAGTGACCTAACCCAAAACGGAACTCTAAACCTCAGCTGTGCATGGCATGTACGTAACCCTAGCCCTAAACCTAACCCTAACCCTGACCCTAAGAGGCCGAATCAAAAACGGAACTCTAAACCTCAGCTGTGCACGGCATGTACCTAACCCTAACCCTAACCCTAACCCTAACCCTAACCCTAACCCTAACCCTAACCCTAATCCTAAACCTAACCCTAATCCTGACCCTAAGAGTCCTAACCCTAGACGGAACTCTAAACCTCAGCTGTGCATGGCATGTACCTAATCCTAACCCTAACCCTAACCCTAACCCTAACCCTAACCCTAACCCTAACCCTAACCCTAACCCTAACCCTAATCCTGACCCTAAGAGGCCTAACCCAAAACGGAACTCTAAACCTCGGCTGTGCATGGCATGTACATAACCCTAACCCTAACCCTAACCCTAACCCTAACCCTGACCCTAAGAGGCCTAACCCTAAACGCAACTCTAAACCTCAGCTGTGCATGGCATGCACTTAACCCTAACCCTAACCCTAACCCTAACCCTAACCCTAACCCTAACCCTAACCCTAACCCTAACCCTAATCCTAACCCTAACCCTAACCCTAAACCCTAACCCTAAGAGGCCTAACCCTAAACGCAACTCTAAACCTCAGCTGTGCATGGCATGCACTTAACCGTAACCGTAACCCTAACCCTAACCCTAACCCTAACCCTAACCCTAACCCTAACCCTAACCCTAACCCTGACCCTAAGAGGCCTAACCCTAAACGCAACTCTAAACCTCAGCTGTGCATGGCATGCACTTAACCCTAACCCTAACCCTAACCCTAACCCTAACCCTAACCTTAACCCTAACCCTAAGAGGCCAAAACCTAAACACAACTCTAAACCTCAGCTGTGCATGGCATGTAGGTAACCCTAACACTAACCCTAACCCTAACCTTAACCCTAACCCTAACTCTAACCCTAACCCTGTCCCTAAGAGGCCTAACCCAAAACGGAACTCTAAACCTCAGCTGTGCATGGCATGCACTTAACCCTAACCCTAACCCTAACCCTAACCCTAACCCTAACCCTAACCCTAACCCTAACCCTGACCCTAAGAGGCCTAACCCAAAACGGAACTTTAAACCTCAGCTGTGCATGGCATGTACATAACCCTAACCCTAACCCTAACCCTAACCCTAACCCTAACCTTAACCCTAACCCTAAGAGGCCAAACCCTAAACACAACTCTAAACCTCAGCTGTGCATGGCATGTAGGTAACCCTAACACTAACCCTAACCCTAACCTTAACCCTAACCCTAACCCTAACCCTAACCCTGACCCTAAGAAACCTAACCCAAAACGGAACTCTAAACCTCAGCTGTGCATGGCATGTACGTAACCCTAACCCTAACCCTAACCCTAACCCTATCCCTAACCCTAACCCTAACCCTAACCCTAATCCTGACCCTAAGAGGCCTAACCCTTGACGGAACTCTAAACCTCAGCTGTGCATGGCATGTACATAACCCTAACCCTAACCCTAACCCTAACCCTAACCCTAACCCTGACCCTAAGAGGCCTAACCCAAAACGGAACTCTAAACCTCAGCTGTGCATGGCATGCACTTAACCCTAACCCTAACCCTAGCCCTAACCCTAACCCTAACCCTAACCCTAACCCTAACCCTAACCCTAAGAGACCTAACCCTAAACGGAACTCTAAACCTCAGCTGTGCATGGCAGGTACATAACCCTAACCCTAACCCTAACCCTAACCCTAACCATAACCCTAATCCTGACGCTAAGAGAGCTAACCCTAAATGGAGCTCTAAACCTCAGCTGTGCATGGCATGTACGTAACCCTAACCCTAACCCTAACCCTAACCCTAACCCTGACCCTAAGAGGCCGAACCCAAACCGGAACTCTAAACCTCAGCTGTGCATGGCATGTACGTAAACCTAACCCTAACCCTAACCCTAACCCTAACCCTAACCCTAACCCTAACCCTAACCCTAACCCTAACCAAGAGTCCTAACCCTAGACAGAACTCTAAACCTCAGCTGTGCATGGCATGTACGTAACGCTAACCCTAACCCTAACCCTAACCCTAACCCTAACCCTAACCCTAACCCTAAACCTAACCCTAACCCTAAGAGACCTAACCCTAAACGGAACTCTAAACCTCAGATGTGCATGGCATGTACGTAACCCTAACCCTAACCCTAACCCTAACCCTAACCCTAACCCTAACCCTAATCCTAACCCTAACCCTAACCCTAACCCTAACCCTAACCCTAACCCTAACCCTAACCCTAACGCTAACCCTAAACCTAACCCTAACCCTAACCCTAACCCTAACCCTAATCCTGACCCTAAGAGGCCTAACCCTTGACGGAACTCTAAACCTCAGCTGTACATGGCATGCACATAACCCTAACCCTAACCCTAACCCTAACCCTAACCCTAACCCTAAGAGGCCTAACCCTAAACGCAACTCTAAACCTCAGCTGTGCATGGCATGTAGGTAACCCTAACACTAACCCTAACCCTAACCTTAACCCTAACCCTAACCCTAACCCTAACCCTAACCCTGACCCTAAGAGGCCTAACCCAAAACGGAACTCTAAACCTCAGCTGTGCATGGCATGCACTTAACCCTAAACCTAACCCTAACCCTAACCCTAACCCTAACCCTAACCCTAACCCTAACCCTAACCCTAACCCTAACCCTAACCCTGACCCTAAGAGGCCTAACG
>NW_026599592.1:4205000-4207500 GCF_023634155.1 Falco peregrinus | reverse complement strand
TAACCCTAACCCTAACCCTAACCCTAACCCTAACCCTAACCCTAACCCTAACCCTAATCCTAAACCTAACCCTAATCCTGACCCTAAGAGTCCTAACCCTAGACGGAACTCTAAACCTCAGCTGTGCATGGCAGGTACATAACCCAAAACCTAATCCTAACCCTAACCCTAACCCTAACCCTAACCCTAACCCTAACCCTAACCCTAATCCTGACCATAAGAGGCCTAACCCAAAACGGAACTCTAAACCTCGGCTGTGCATGGCATGTACATAACCCTAACCCTAACCCTAACCCTAACCCTAACCCTGACCCTAAGAGGCCTAACCCTAAACGCAACTCTAAACCTCAGCTGTGCATGGCATGCACTTAACCCTAACCCTAACCCTAACCCTAACCCTAACCCTAACCCTAACCCTAATCCTAACCCTAACCCTAACCCTAAACCCTAACCCTAAGAGGCCTAACCCTAAACGCAACTCTAAACCTCAGCTGTGCATGGCATGCACTTAACCGTAACCGTAACCCTAACCCTAACCCTAACCCTAACCCTAACCCTAACCCTAACCCTAACCCTAACCCTAACCCTGACCCTAAGAGGCCTAACCCTAAACGCAACTCTAAACCTCAGCTGTGCATGGCATGCACTTAACCCTAACCCTAACCCTAACCCTAACCCTAACCCTAACCTTAACCCTAACCCTAAGAGGCCAAAACCTAAACACAACTCTAAACCTCAGCTGTGCATGGCATGTAGGTAACCCTAACACTAACCCTAACACTAACCTTAACCCTAACCCTAACTCTAACCCTAACCCTGTCCCTAAGAGGCCTAACCCAAAACGGAACTCTAAACCTCAGCTGTGCATGGCATGCACTTAACCCTAACCCTAACCCTAACCCTAACCCTAACCCTAACCCTAACCCTAACGCTAACCCTAACCCTAACCCTAACCCTGACCCTAAGAGGCCTAACCCAAAACGGAACTTTAAACCTCAGCTGTGCATGGCATGCACTTAACCCTAACCCTAACCCTAACCCTAACCCTAACCCTAACCTTAACCCTAACCCTAAGAGGCCAAACCCTAAACACAACTCTAAACCTCAGCTGTGCATGGCATGTAGGTAACCCTAACACTAACCCTAACCCTAACCTTAACCCTAACCCTAACCCTAACCCTAACCCTGACCCTAAGAAACCTAACCCAAAACGGAACTCTAAACCTCAGCTGTGCATGGCATGTACGTAACCCTAACCCTAACCCTAACCCTAATCCTAACCCTAACCCTAACCCTAACCCTAACCCTAATCCTGACCCTAAGAGGCCTAACCCTTGACGGAACTCTAAACCTCAGCTGTGCATGGCATGTACATAACCCTAACCCTAACCCTAACCCTAACCCTAACCCTAACCCTAACCCTAAGAGGCCTAACCCTAAACGCAACTCTAAACCTCAGCTGTGCATGGCATGTACGTAACAGTAACCCTAACCCTAACCCTAACCCTAACCCTGACCCTAAGAGGCCTAACCCAAAACGGAACTCTAAACCTCAGCTGTGCATGGCATGCACTTAACCCTAACCCTAACCCTAACCCTAACCCTAACCCTAACCCTAACCCTAAACCTAACCCTAATCCTAAGAGACCTAACCCTAAACGGAACTCTAAACCTCACCTGTGCATGGCAGGTACATAACCCTAACCCTAACCCTTACCCTAACCCTAACCATAACACTAACCCTAATCCTAAACCTAACCCTAATCCTGACCCTAAGAGTCCTAATCCTAGACGGAACTCTAAACCTCAGCTGTGCATGGCAGGTACATAACCCTAACCCTAACCCTAACCCTAACCCTAATCCTGACCCTAAGAGAGCTAACCCTAAATGGAGCTCTAAACCTCAGCTGTGCATGGCATGTACGTAACCCTAACCCTAACCCTAACCCTAACCCTAACCCTAACCCTGACCCTAAGAGGCCGAACCCAAAACGGAACTCTAAACCTCAGCTGTGCATGGCATGTACGTAAACCTAACCCTAACCCTAACCCTAACCCTAACCCTAACCCTAACCATAACCCTAACCCTAACCCTAACCCTAACCAAGAGTCCTAACCCTAGACAGAACTCTAAACCTCAGCTGTGCATGGCATGTACGTAACGCTAACCCTAACCCTAACCCTAACCCTAACCCTAACCCTAACCCTGACCCTAAGAGGCCTAACCCCAAACGGAACTCTAAACGTCAGCTGTGCATTGCATGCACTTAACCCTAACCCTAACCCTAACCCTAACCCTAACCCTAACCCTAAACTTAACCCTAACCCTAAGAGACCTAACCCTAAACGGAACTCTAAACCTCAGCTGTGCATGGCATGTACATAACCCTAACCCTAACCCTAACCCTATCCCTAACCCTAATCCTGACCCTAAGAGGCCTAACCCTTGACGGAACTCTAAACCTCAGCTGTGCATGGCATGTACCTAAACCTAACCCTA
>NW_026599592.1:4162500-4165000 GCF_023634155.1 Falco peregrinus | reverse complement strand
CCTAACCCTAACCCTAACCCTAACCCTAAACCTGACCCTATGAGACCTAACGCTAAACGGAGCTCTAAACCTGAGCTGTGCATGGCATGTACCTAACCCTAACCCTAACCCTAACGCTAACCCTAACCCTAATCCTAAACCTAACCCTAATCGTGACCCTAAGAGGCCTAACCCTAGATTGAACTCTAAACCTCAGCTGTGCATGGCATGTACCTAACCCTAACCCTAACCTTAGCCCTAACCCAAACCCTAACCCTAAACCTAACCCTAATCCTTACCCCAAGAGGCCTAACCCTTGATGGAATTCTAAACCTCAGCTGTGCATGGCATGTACCTAACCCTAACCCTAACCCTAACACTAACTCTAACCCTAATCCTAACCCTAATCCTGACCCTAAACCTAATCCTGACCCTAAGAGGCCTAACCCTTGACGGAGGTCTAAACCTGAGCTGTGCATGGCATGGACCTAACCCTAACCCTAACCCTAACCCTAACCCTAACCCTAACCCTAACCCTAACCCTAACCCTAACCCTAACCCTAACCCTAACCCTAACCCTAAACCTAAACCTAACGCTAAGCGTAACCTAGACCCTAACCCTAACCCTAACTTAAGCCTAAGAGGCCTAACCCTAAACGGAACTCAAAACCTCAGCTGTGCATGGCATGGACCTAACCCTAACCCTAACCCTAACCCTAACCCTAACCCTAACCCTAACCCTAACCCTAACCCTAACCCTAACCCTAACCCTAACCCTAAACCTAACCCTAACCCTAACCCTAACCCTAAGAGGCCTAACCCTAAACAGAACTCTAAACCTCAGCTGTGCATGGCATGTACCTAACCCTAACCCTAACCCTAACCCTAACCCTAACCCTAACCCTAAACCTGACCCTATGAGACCTAACGCTAAACGGAGCTCTAAACCTGAGCTGTGCATGGCATGTACCTAACCCTAACCCTAACCCTAACGCTAACCCTAACCCTAATCCTAAACCTAACCCTAATCGTGACCCTAAGAGGCCTAACCCTAGATTGAACTCTAAACCTCAGCTGTGCATGGCATGTACCTAACCCTAACCCTAACCTTAGCCCTAACCCAAACCCTAACCCTAAACCTAACCCTAATCCTTACCCCAAGAGGCCTAACCCTTGATGGAATTCTAAACCTCAGCTGTGCATGGCATGTACCTAACACTAACCCTAACCCTAGCCCTAACGCTAACCCTAACCCTAATCCTAAACCTAACCCTAATCATGACCCTAAGAGGCCTAACTTTAGATGGAACTCTAAACCTCAGCTGTGCATGGCATGTACGTAACCCTAACCCTAACCCTAGCCCTAACCCTAACCCTAACCCTAAACCTAAGAGACCTAACCATAAACGGAACTCTAAACTTCAGCTGTGCATGGCATGTACCTAACCCTAACCCTAACCCTAACCCTAACCCTAACCCTAACCCTAACCCTAATCCTAACCCTAACCCTAACCCTGACCCTAAGAGGCCTAACCCTAAACGGAACTCTAAACCTCAGCTGTGCATGGCATGTACGTAACCCTAACCCTAACCCTAACCCTAACCCTAACCCTAACCCTAAACCTAAACCTAACCCTAATCCTGACCCCAAGAGGCCTAACCCTTGATGGAATTCTAAACCTCAGCTGTGCATGGCATGTACCTAACCCTAACCCTAACCCTAACCCTAACCCTAAACCTAACCCTAACCCTAATCCTAACCCTAACCCTAAGCCTGACCCTAAGAGGCCTAACCCTAAACGGAACTCTAAACCTCAGCTGTGCATGGCATGTACCTAACCCTAACCCTAACCCTAACCCTAACCCTAACCCTAACCCTAAACCTAACCCTAACCCTAAGCCTAAGCCTAAGCCTAACCCTAACCCTAAGAGACCTAACCCTACACGGAACTCAAAACCTCAGCTGTGCATGGCATGGACCTAACCCTAACCCTAACCCTAACCCTAACCCTAACCCTAACCCTAACCCTAACCCTAACCCTAACCCTAACCCTAACCCTAACCCTAAACCTAACCCTAACCCTAAACCTAAGAGGCCTAACCCTAAACGGAACTCTAAACCTCAGCTGTGCATCGAATGTACGTAATCCTAACCCTAACCCTAACCCTAACCCTAACCCTAACCCTAATCCTAAACCTAACCCTAATCCTGACCCTAAGAGGCCTAACCCTAAACAGAACTCTAAACCTCAGCTATGCATGGCATGTACATAACCCTAACGCTAACCCTAACCCTAACCCTAACCCTAACCCTAACCCTAAAAGACCTAACCCTAAACGGAACTCTAAACCTCAGCTGTGCATGGCATGTACCTAACCCTAACCCTAACCCTAACCCTAACCCTAACCCTAAGAGACCTAACCCTAAAATGAACTCAAAACCTCATCTGTGCTTGGCATGTACCTAACCCTAACCCTAACCCTAACCCTAACCCTAACCCTAAACCTAACCCTAACCCTA
>NW_026599592.1:4152500-4155000 GCF_023634155.1 Falco peregrinus | reverse complement strand
TAACCCTAACCCTAACCCTAACCCTAACCCTAACCCTAACCCTAACCCTAACCCTAACCCTAACCCTAAACCTAACCCTACAAGACCTAACCCTAAACGGAACTCAAAACCTCAGCTGTGCATGGCATGTACCTAACCCTAACCCTAACCCTAAACCTAACCCTAACCCTAAAAGACCTAACCCTAAACGGAACTCTAAACCTCAGCTGTGCATGGCATGTACCTTACCCTAACCCTAACCCTAACCCTAACCCTAACCCTAACCCTAACCCTAACCCTAACCCTAACCCTAACCCTAAACCTAACGCTAAGTGTAACCTAGACCCTAACCCTAACCCTAACTTAAGCCTAAGGGGCCTAACCCTAAACGGAACTCAAAACCTCAGCTGTGCATGGCATGGACCTAACCCTAACCCTAACCCTAACCCTAACCCTAACCCTAACCCTAACCCTAACCCTAACCCTAAACCTAACCCTAACCCTAACCCTAACCCTAAGAGGCCTAACCCTAAACAGAACTCTAAACCTCAGCTGTGCATGGCATGTACCTAACCCTAACCCTAACCCTAACCCTAACCCTAACCCTAACCCTAAACCTGACCCTATGAGACCTAACGCTAAACGGAGCTCTAGACCTGAGCTGTGCATGGCATGTACCTAACCCTAACCCTAACCCTAACGCTAACCCTAACCCTAATCCTAAACCTAACCCTAATCGTGACCCTAAGAGGCCTAACCCTAGATTGAACTCTAAACCTCAGCTGTGCATGGCATGTACCTAACCCTAACCCTAACCTTAGCCCTAACCCTAACCCTAACCCTAAACCTAACCCTAATCCTTACCCCAAGAGGCCTAACCCTTGATAGAATTATAAACCTCAGCTGTGCATGGCATGTACCTAACACTAACCCTAACCCTAGCCCTAACGCTAACCCTAAACCTAATCCTAAACCTAACCCTAATCATGACCCTAAGGGGCCTAACTTTAGATGGAACTCTAA
Source organism: Falco peregrinus (assembly GCF_023634155.1). NCBI lineage: Eukaryota > Metazoa > Chordata > Aves > Falconiformes > Falconidae > Falco > Falco peregrinus. The sequence continues at coordinate 4,153,998 of NW_026599592.1, read as the reverse complement.
ACCTCAGCTGTGCATGGCATGTACGTAACCCTAACCCTAACCCTAGCCCTAACCCTAACCCTAACCCTAAACCTAACCCTAATCCTGACCCCAAGAGGCCTAACCCTTGATGGAATTCTAAACCTCAGCTGTGCATGGCATGTACCTTACACTAACCCTAACCCTAACCCTAACCCTAAACCTAACCCTAACCCTAATCCTAACCCTAACCCTAACCCTGACCCTAAGAGGCCTAACCCTAAACGGAACTCTAAACCTCAGCTGTGCATGGCATGTACCTAACCCTAACCCTAACCCTAACCCTAAACCTAACCCTAACCCTAAGCCTAAGCCTAAGCCTAACCCTAACCCTAAGAGACCTAACCCTACACGGAACTCAAAACCTCAGCTGTGCATGGCATGGACCTAACCCTAACCCTAACCCTAACCCTAACCCTAACCCTAACCCTAACCCTAACCCTAACCCTAACCCTAACCCTAACCCTAACCCTGACCCTAAACCTAACCCTAACCCTAAAAGACCTAACCATACACAGAACTCAAAACCTCAGCTGTGCATGGCATGTACATAACCCTAACCCTAACCCTAACCCTAACCCTAATCCTAACCCTAACCCTAACCCTAACCCTAACCCTAACCCTAACCCTAACCCTAACCCTAAAAGACCTAACCCTAAACGGAACTCAAAACCTCAGCTGTGCATGGCATGTACCTAACCCTAACCCTAACCCTAACCCTAACCCTAACCCTAAAAGACCTAACCGTAAACGGAACTCTAAACCTCAGCTGTGCATGGCATGTACCTAACCCTAACCCTAACCCTAACCCTAATCTAACCCTAACCCTAACCCTAAGAGACCTAACCCTAAACGGAACTCAAAACCTCAGCTCTGCTTGGCATGTACCTAACCCTAACCCTAACCCTAACCCTAACCCTAACCCTTACCCTAACCCTAACCCTAACCCTAAACCTAATCCTGACACTAAGAGGCCTAACCCTAAACGGAACTCAACCTCAGCTGTTCATGGCAGGTACATAACCATAACCCTAGCCCTAAACCTAACCCTAACCCTAACCCTAACCCTAACCCTAACCCTAACCCTAACCCTAACCCTAACCCTAACCCTAACCCTAACCCTAACCCTAACCCTAACCCTAACCCTAACCCTAAACCTAACCCTAAGAGACCTAACCCTAAACGGAACTCAAAACCTCAGCTGTGCATGGCATGTACCTAACCCTAACCCTAACCCTAAACCTAACCCTAACCCTAAAAGACCTAACCCTAAACGGAACTCTAAACCTCAGCTGTGCATGGCATGTACCTTACCCTAACCCTAACCCTAACCCTAACCCTAACCCTAACCCTAACCCTAACCCTAACCCTAACCCTAACCCTAAACCTAACGCTAAGTGTAACCTAGACCCTAACCCTAACCCTAACTTAAGCCTAAGGGGCCTAACCCTAAACGGAACTCAAAACCTCAGCTGTGCAT
>NW_026599592.1:4085000-4095000 GCF_023634155.1 Falco peregrinus | reverse complement strand
AGACCTATCCCTAAACGGAACTCTAAACCTCAGCTGTGCATGTCATGTACATAACCCTAACCCTAACCCTAACCCTAACCCTAACCTTAAGAGACCTAACCCTAAATGGAACTCAAAACCTCATCTGTGCTTGGCATGTACCTAACCCTAACCCTAACCCTAACCCTAACCCTAACCCTAACCCTAACCCTAACCCTAAGAGACCTAACACTAAACGGAGCTCAAAACCTCAGCTGTGCATGGCACGTACCTAATCCTAACCCTAACCCTAACCCTAACCCTAACCCTAACCCTAACCCTAACCCTAACCCTAACCCTAACCCTAACCCTAACCCTAACCCTAACCTTAAAAGACCTAACCCTAAACGGAACTCTAAACCTACAGCTGTGCATGGCATGTACCTAACCCTAACCCTAACCCTAACCCTAACCCTAACCCTAACCCTTACCTTAACCCTAACCCTAAGAGACCTAACCCTAAACGGAACTCAAAACCTCAGCTGTGCATGGCATGTACCTAACCCTAACCCTAACCCTAACCCTAACCCTAACCCTAAGAGACCTAACCCTAAACGGAACTCTAAACCTCAGCTGTGCATGGCATGTACATAACCCTAACCCTAACCCTAACCCTAACCCTAAGCCTAACCCTAACCCTAACCCGCACCCTAACCCTAAAACTGACCCTGAGAGAGCTAACCCTAAATGGAACTCTAAACCTACAGCTGTGCATGGCATGTACCTAACCCTAACCCTAACCCTAACCCTAACCCTAACCCTAACCCTAACTCTAACCCTAACCCTAAGAGACCTAACCCTAAACGGAACTCAAAACCTCAGCTGTGCATGGCATGTACCTAACCCTAAACCTAACCCTAACCCTAAGAGACCTAACCCTAAACGGAATTCAAAACCTCAGCAGTGCATGGCATGTGCCTAACCCTAACCCTAACCCTAACCCTAACCCTAACCCTAACCCTAAAAGACCTAACCCTAAACGGAACTCTAAACCTCAGCTGTGCATGGAATGTACCTAACCCTAACCCTAACCCTAACCCTAACCCTAATCATGACACTAAGAGGCTTAACCCTAAACAGAACTCAACCTCAGCTGTGCATGGCAGGTACATAACCATAATCCTAGCCCTAACCCTAACCCTAACCCTAACCCTAACCCTAACCCTAACCCTAAGAGACCTAACCCTAAACGGAACTCAAAACCTCAGCTGTGCATGGCATATACCTAACCCTAACCCTAACCCTAACCCTAACCCTAACCCTAACCCTAAAAGACCTATCCCTAAACGGAACTCTAAACCTCAGCTGTGCATGTCATGTACATAACCCTAACCCTAACCCTAACCCTAACCCTAACCTTAAGAGACCTAATCCTAAATGGAACTCAAAACCTCATCTGTGCTTGGCATGTACCTAACCCTAACCCTAACCCTAACCCTAACCCTAACCCTAACCCTAACCCTAACCCTAACCCTAAGAGACCTAACACTAAACGGAGCTCAAAACCTCAGCTGTGCATGGCACGTACCTAATCCTAACCCTAACCCTAACCCTAACCCTAACCCTAACCCTAACCCTAACCCTAACCCTAACCCTAACCCTAACCCTAACCTTAAAAGACCTAACCCTAAACGGAACTCTAAACCTACAGCTGTGCATGGCATGTACCTAACCCTAACCCTAACCCTAACCCTAACCCTAACCCTAACCCTTACCTTAACCCTAGCCCTAAGAGACCTAACCCTAAACGGAACTCAAAACCTCAGCTGTGCATGGCATGTACCTAACCCTAACCCTAACCCTAACCCTAACCCTAACCCTAAGAGACCTAACCCTAAACGGAACTCTAAACCTCAGCTGTGCATGGCATGTACATAACCCTAACCCTAACCCTAACCCTAACCCTAACCCTAACCCTAACCCTAACCCTAAGAGACCTAACCCTAAACGGAACTCAAAACCTCAGCTGTGCATGGCATATACCTAACCCTAACCCTAACCCTAACCCTAACCCTAACCCTAACCCTAAAAGACCTATCCCTAAACGGAACTCTAAACCTCAGCTGTGCATGTCATGTACATAACCCTAACCCTAACCCTAACCCTAACCCTAACCTTAAGAGACCTAACCCTAAATGGAACTCAAAACCTCATCTGTGCTTGGCATGTACCTAACCCTAACCCTAACCCTAACCCTAACCCTAACCCTAACCCTAACCCTAACCCTAAGAGACCTAACACTAAACGGAGCTCAAAACCTCAGCTGTGCATGGCACGTACCTAATCCTAACCCTAACCCTAACCCTAACCCTAACCCTAACCCTAACCCTAACCCTAACCCTAACCCTAACCCTAACCCTAACCCTAACCCTAACCCTAACCTTAAAAGACCTAACCCTAAACGGAACTCTAAACCTACAGCTGTGCATGGCATGTACCTAACCCTAACCCTAACCCTAACCCTAACCCTAACCCTAACCCTTACCTTAACCCTAACCCTAAGAGACCTAACCCTAAACGGAACTCAAAACCTCAGCTGTGCATGGCATGTACCTAACCCTAACCCTAACCCTAACCCTAACCCTAACCCTAAGAGACCTAACCCTAAACGGAACTCTAAACCTCAGCTGTGCATGGCATGTACATAACCCTAACCCTAACCCTAACCCTAACCCTAACCCTAACCCTAACCCTAACCCGCACCCTAACCCTAAAACTGACCCTGAGAGAGCTAACCCTAAATGGAACTCTAAACCTACAGCTGTGCATGGCATGTACCTAACCCTAACCCTAACCCTAACCCTAACCCTAACCCTAACCCTAACCCTAACCCTAACCCTAACTCTAACCCTAACCCTAAGAGACCTAACCCTAAACGGAACTCAAAACCTCAGCTGTGCATGGCATGTACCTAACCCTAAACCTAACCCTAACCCTAAGAGACCTAACCCTAAACGGAATTCAAAACCTCAGCAGTGCATGGCATGTGCCTAACCCTAACCCTAACCCTAACCTTAACCCTAACCCTAAAAGACCTAACCCTAAACGGAACTCTAAACCTCAGCTGTGCATGGAATGTACCTAACCCTAACCCTAACCCTAACCCTAACCCTAATCATGACACTAAGAGGCTTAACCCTAAACGGAACTCAACCTCAGCTGTGCATGGCAGGTACATAACCATAATCCTAGCCCTAACCCTAACCCTAACCCTAACCCTAAAAGACCTATCCCTAAACGGAACTCTAAACCTCAGCTGTGCATGTCATGTACATAACCCTAACCCTAACCCTAACCCTAACCCTAACCTTAAGAGACCTAATCCTAAATGGAACTCAAAACCTCATCTGTGCTTGGCATGTACCTAACCCTAACCCTAACCCTAAGAGACCTAACCCTAAACGGAACTCAAAACCTCAGCTGTGCATGGCATATACCTAACCCTAACCCTAACCCTAACCCTAACCCTAACCCTAACCCTAAAAGACCTATCCCTAAACGGAACTCTAAACCTCAGCTGTGCATGTCATGTACATAACCCTAACCCTAACCCTAACCCTAACCCTAACCTTAAGAGACCTAATCCTAAATGGAACTCAAAACCTCATCTGTGCTTGGCATGTACCTAACCCTAACCCTAACCCTAACCCTAACCCTAACCCTAACCCTAACCCTAACCCTAAGAGACCTAACACTAAACGGAGCTCAAAACCTCAGCTGTGCATGGCACGTACCTAATCCTAACCCTAACCCTAACCCTAACCCTAACCCTAACCCTAACCCTAACCCTAACCCTAACCCTAACCCTAACCCTAACCCTAACCCTAACCCTAACCTTAAAAGACCTAACCCTAAACGGAACTCTAAACCTACAGCTGTGCATGGCATGTACCTAACCCTAACCCTAACCCTAACCCTAACCCTAACCCTAACCCTTACCTTAACCCTAGCCCTAAGAGACCTAACCCTAAACGGAACTCAAAACCTCAGCTGTGCATGGCATGTACCTAACCCTAACCCTAACCCTAACCCTAACCCTAACCCTAAGAGACCTAACCCTAAACGGAACTCTAAACCTCAGCTGTGCATGGCATGTACATAACCCTAACCCTAACCCTAACCCTAACCCTAACCCTAACCCTAACCCTAACCCTAACCCTAAGAGACCTAACCCTAAACGGAACTCAAAACCTCAGCTGTGCATGGCATATACCTAACCCTAACCCTAACCCTAACCCTAACCCTAACCCTAACCCTAAAAGACCTATCCCTAAACGGAACTCTAAACCTCAGCTGTGCATGTCATGTACATAACCCTAACCCTAACCCTAACCCTAACCCTAACCTTAAGAGACCTAACCCTAAATGGAACTCAAAACCTCATCTGTGCTTGGCATGTACCTAACCCTAACCCTAACCCTAACCCTAACCCTAACCCTAACCCTAACCCTAACCCTAAGAGACCTAACACTAAACGGAGCTCAAAACCTCAGCTGTGCATGGCACGTACCTAATCCTAACCCTAACCCTAACCCTAACCCTAACCCTAACCCTAACCCTAACCCTAACCCTAACCCTAACCCTAACCCTAACCCTAACCCTAACCTTAAAAGACCTAACCCTAAACGGAACTCTAAACCTACAGCTGTGCATGGCATGTACCTAACCCTAACCCTAACCCTAACCCTAACCCTAACCCTAACCCTTACCTTAACCCTAACCCTAAGAGACCTAACCCTAAACGGAACTCAAAACCTCAGCTGTGCATGGCATGTACCTAACCCTAACCCTAACCCTAACCCTAACCCTAACCCTAAGAGACCTAACCCTAAACGGAACTCTAAACCTCAGCTGTGCATGGCATGTACATAACCCTAACCCTAACCCTAACCCTAACCCTAACCCTAACCCTAACCCTAACCCGCACCCTAACCCTAAAACTGACCCTGAGAGAGCTAACCCTAAATGGAACTCTAAACCTACAGCTGTGCATGGCATGTACCTAACCCTAACCCTAACCCTAACCCTAACCCTAACCCTAACCCTAACCCTAACCCTAACCCTAACTCTAACCCTAACCCTAAGAGACCTAACCCTAAACGGAACTCAAAACCTCAGCTGTGCATGGCATGTACCTAACCCTAAACCTAACCCTAACCCTAAGAGACCTAACCCTAAACGGAATTCAAAACCTCAGCAGTGCATGGCATGTGCCTAACCCTAACCCTAACCCTAACCTTAACCCTAACCCTAAAAGACCTAACCCTAAACGGAACTCTAAACCTCAGCTGTGCATGGAATGTACCTAACCCTAACCCTAACCCTAACCCTAACCCTAATCATGACACTAAGAGGCTTAACCCTAAACGGAACTCAACCTCAGCTGTGCATGGCAGGTACATAACCATAATCCTAGCCCTAACCCTAACCCTAACCCTAACCCTAAAAGACCTATCCCTAAACGGAACTCTAAACCTCAGCTGTGCATGTCATGTACATAACCCTAACCCTAACCCTAACCCTAACCCTAACCTTAAGAGACCTAATCCTAAATGGAACTCAAAACCTCATCTGTGCTTGGCATGTACCTAACCCTAACCCTAACCCTAACCCTAACCCTAACCCTAACCCTAACCCTAACCCTAAGAGACCTAACACTAAACGGAGCTCAAAACCTCAGCTGTGCATGGCACGTACCTAATCCTAACCCTAACCCTAACCCTAACCCTAACCCTAACCCTAACCCTAACCCTAACCCTAACCCTAACCCTAACCCTAACCCTAACCCTAACCTTAAAAGACCTAACCCTAAACGGAACTCTAAACCTACAGCTGTGCATGGCATGTACCTAACCCTAACCCTAACCCTAACCCTAACCCTAACCCTAACCCTAACCCTTACCTTAACCCTAGCCCTAAGAGACCTAACCCTAAACGGAACTCAAAACCTCAGCTGTGCATGGCATGTACCTAACCCTAACCCTAACCCTAACCCTAACCCTAACCCTAAGAGACCTAACCCTAAACGGAACTCTAAACCTCAGCTGTGCATGGCATGTACATAACCCTAACCCTAACCCTAACCCTAACCCTAACCCTAACCCTAACCCTAACCCTAACCCTAAGAGACCTAACCCTAAACGGAACTCTAAACCTCAGTTGTGCATGGCATGTACCTAACCCTAACCCTAACCCTAACCCTAACCCTAACCCTAACCCTAACCCTAACCCTAATCCTGACCCTAAGAGGCCTAACCCTAGACGGAACTCTAAACCTCAGCTCTGCATGGCATGTACATAACCCTAACCCTAACCCTAACCCTAACCCTAACCCTAACCCTAACCCGCACCCTAACCCTAAAACTGACCCTGAGAGAGCTAACCCTAAATGGAACTCTAAACCTACAGCTGTGCATGGCATGTACCTAACCCTAACCCTAACCCTAACCCTAACCCTAACCCTAACCCTAACCCTAACCCTAACCCTAACCCTAACCCTAAGAGACCTAAGCCTAAACGGAACTCTAAACCTCAGTTGTGCATGGCATGTACCTAACCCTAACCCTAACCCTAACCCTAACCCTAACCCTAACCCTAACCCTAACCCTAATCCTGACCCTAAGAGGCCTAACCCTAGACGGAATTCAAAACCTCAGCTGTGCATGGCATGTGCCTAACCCTAACCCTAACCCTAACCCTAACCCTAACCCTAAAAGACCTAACCCTAAACGGAACTCTAAACCTCAGCTGTGCATGGAATGTACCTAATCCTAACCTTAACCCTAACCCTAACCCTAACCCTAAGAGACCTAACCCTAAACGGAACTCAAAACCTCAGCTCTGCTTGGCATGTACCTAACCCTAACCCTAACCCTAACCCTAACCCTAACCCTAACCCTAACCCTAACCCTAACCCTAACCCTAAAAGACCTATCCCTAAACGGAACTCTAAACCTCAGCTGTGCATGTCATGTACATAACCCTAACCCTAACCCTAACCCTAACCCTAACCTTAAGAGACCTAACCCTAAATGGAACTCAAAACCTCATCTGTGCTTGGCATGTACCTAACTCTAACCCGAACCCTAACCCTAACCCTAACCCTAACCCTAACCCTAACCCTAACCCTAAGAGACCTAACACTAAACGGAGCTCAAAACCTCAGCTGTGCATGGCACGTACCTAATCCTAACCCTAACCCTAACCCTAACCCTAACCCTAACCCTAACCCTAACCCTAACCCTAACCCTAACCTTAAAAGACCTAACCCTAAACGGAACTCTAAACCTACAGCTGTGCATGGCATGTACCTAACCCTAACCCTAACCCTAACCCTAACCCTAACCCTAACCCTAACCCTTACCTTAACCCTAGCCCTAAGAGACCTAACCCTAAACGGAACTCAAAACCTCAGCTGTGCATGGCATGTACCTAACCCTAACCCTAACCCTAACCCTAACCCTAACCCTAAGAGACCTAACCCTAAACGGAACTCTAAACCTCAGCTGTGCATGGCATGTACATAACCCTAACCCTAACCCTAACCCTAACCCTAACCCTAACCCTAACCCTAACCCTAACCCTAACCCTAAGAGACCTAACCCTAAACGGAACTCTAAACCTCAGTTGTGCATGGCATGTACCTAACCCTAACCCTAACCCTAACCCTAACCCTAACCCTAACCCTAACCCTAATCCTAACCCTAACCCTAACCCTAATCCTGACCCTAAGAGGCCTAACCCTAGACGGAATTCAAAACCTCAGCTGTGCATGGCATGTGCCTAACCCTAACCCTAACCCTAACCCTAACCCTAACCCTAATCCTGACACTAAGAGGCTTAACCCTAAACGGAACTCAACCTCAGCTGTGCATGGCAGGTACATAACCATAATCCTAGCCCTAACCCTAACCCTAACCCTAACCCTAACCCTAACCCTAACCCTAAGAGACCTAACCCTAAACGGAACTCAAAACCTCAGCTGTGCATGGCATATACCTAACCCTAACCCTAACCCTAACCCTAACCCTAACCCTAACCCTAAAAGACCTATCCCTAAACGGAACTCTAAACCTCAGCTGTGCATGTCATGTACATAACCCTAACCCTAACCCTAACCCTAACCCTAACCTTAAGAGACCTAACCCTAAATGGAACTCAAAACCTCATCTGTGCTTGGCATGTACCTAACTCTAACCCTAACCCTAACCCTAACCCTAACCCTAACCCTAACCCTAACCCTAACCCTAACCCTAACCCTAACCCTAAGAGACCTAACACTAAACGGAGCTCAAAACCTCAGCTGTGCATGGCAAGTACCTAATCCTAACCCTAACCCTAACCCTAACCCTAACCCTAACCCTAACCCTAACCCTAACCTTAAAAGACCTAACCCTAAACGGAACTCTAAACCTACAGCTGTGCATGGCATGTACCTAACCCTAACCCTAACCCTAACCCTAACCCTAACCCTTACCTTAACCCTAGCCCTAAGAGACCTAACCCTAAACGGAACTCAAAACCTCAGCTGTGCATGGCATGTACCTAACCCTAACCCTAACCCTAACCCTAACCCTAACCCTAAGAGACCTAACCCTAAACGGAACTCTAAACCTCAGCTGTGCATGGCATGTACATAACCCTAACCCTAACCCTAACCCTAACCCTAACCCTAACCCTAACCCTAACCCTAACCCTAACCCTAACCCTAAGAGACCTAACCCTAAACGGAACTCTAAACCTCAGTTGTGCATGGCATGTACCTAACCCTAACCCTAACCCTAACCCTAACCCTAACCCTAATCCTAACCCTAACCCTAACCCTAATCCTGACCCTAAGAGGCCTAACCCTAGACGGAACTCTAAACCTCAGCTCTGCATGGCATGTACATAACCCTAACCCTAACCCTAACCCTAACCCTAACCCTAACCCTAACCCGCACCCTAACCCTAAAACTGACCCTGAGAGAGCTAACCCTAAATGGAACTCTAAACCTACAGCTGTGCATGGCATGTACCTAACCCTAACCCTAACCCTAACCCTAACCCTAACCCTAACCCTAACCCTAACCCTAACCCTAACCCTAAGAGACCTAACCCTAAACGGAACTCTAAACCTCAGTTGTGCATGGCATGTACCTAACCCTAACCCTAACCCTAACCCTAACCCTAACCCTAACCCTAACCCTAACCCTAACCCTAACCCTAACCCTAATCCTGACCCTAAGAGGCCTAACCCTAGACGGAATTCAAAACCTCAGCTGTGCATGGCATGTGCCTAACCCTAACCCTAACCCTAACCCTAACCCTAACCCTAAAAGACCTAACCCTAAACGGAACTCTAAACCTCAGCTGTGCATGGAATGTACCTAACCCTAACCCTAACCCTAACCCTAACCCTAACCCTAAGAGACCTAACCCTAAACGGAACTCAAAACCTCAGCTCTGCTTGGCATGTACCTAACCCTAACCCTAACCCTAACCCTAACCCTAACCCTAACCCTAACCCTAACCCTAACCCTAACCCTAACCCTAATCATGACACTAAGAGGCTTAACCCTAAACGGAACTCAACCTCAGCTGTGCATGGCAGGTACATAACCATAATCCTAGCCCTAACCCTAACCCTAACCCTAACCCTAACCCTAACCCTAACCCTAACCCTAACCCTAAGAGACCTAACCCTAAACGGAACTCAAAACCTCAGCTGTGCATGGCATATACCTAACCCTAACCCTAACCCTAACCCTAACCCTAACCCTAAAAGACCTATCCCTAAACGGAACTCTAAACCTCAGCTGTGCATGTCATGTACATAACCCTAACCCTAACCCTAACCCTAACCCTAACCTTAAGAGACCTAACCCTAAATGGAACTCAAAACCTCATCTGTGCTTGGCATGTACCTAACCCTAACCCTAACCCTAACCCTAACCCTAACCCTAACCCTAACCCTAACCCTAACCCTAAGAGACCTAACACT
>NW_026599592.1:4067500-4080000 GCF_023634155.1 Falco peregrinus | reverse complement strand
TTAACCCTAAACGGAACTCAACCTCAGCTGTGCATGGCAGGTACATAACCATAATCCTAGCCCTAACCCTAACCCTAACCCTAACCCTAACCCTAACCCTAACCCTAAGAGACCTAACCCTAAACGGAACTCAAAACCTCAGCTGTGCATGGCATATACCTAACCCTAACCCTAACCCTAACCCTAACCCTAACCCTAACCCTAAAAGACCTATCCCTAAACGGAACTCTAAACCTCAGCTGTGCATGTCATGTACATAACCCTAACCCTAACCCTAACCCTAACCCTAACCTTAAGAGACCTAATCCTAAATGGAACTCAAAACCTCATCTGTGCTTGGCATGTACCTAACCCTAACCCTAACCCTAACCCTAACCCTAACCCTAACCCTAACCCTAACCCTAAGAGACCTAACACTAAACGGAGCTCAAAACCTCAGCTGTGCATGGCACGTACCTAATCCTAACCCTAACCCTAACCCTAACCCTAACCCTAACCCTAACCCTAACCCTAACCCTAACCCTAACCCTAACCCTAACCCTAACCCTAACCCTAACCCTAACGCTAACCTTAAAAGACCTAACCCTAAACGGAACTCTAAACCTACAGCTGTGCATGGCATGTACCTAACCCTAACCCTAACCCTAACCCTAACCCTAACCCTAACCCTAACCCTTACCTTAACCCTAGCCCTAAGAGACCTAACCCTAAACGGAACTCAAAACCTCAGCTGTGCATGGCATGTACCTAACCCTAACCCTAACCCTAACCCTAACCCTAACCCTAAGAGACCTAACCCTAAACGGAACTCTAAACCTCAGCTGTGCATGGCATGTACATAACCCTAACCCTAACCCTAACCCTAACCCTAACCCTAACCCTAACCCTAACCCTAACCCTAAGAGACCTAACCCTAAACGGAACTCAAAACCTCAGCTGTGCATGGCATATACCTAACCCTAACCCTAACCCTAACCCTAACCCTAACCCTAACCCTAAAAGACCTATCCCTAAACGGAACTCTAAACCTCAGCTGTGCATGTCATGTACATAACCCTAACCCTAACCCTAACCCTAACCCTAACCTTAAGAGACCTAACCCTAAATGGAACTCAAAACCTCATCTGTGCTTGGCATGTACCTAACCCTAACCCTAACCCTAACCCTAACCCTAACCCTAACCCTAACCCTAACCCTAAGAGACCTAACACTAAACGGAGCTCAAAACCTCAGCTGTGCATGGCACGTACCTAATCCTAACCCTAACCCTAACCCTAACCCTAACCCTAACCCTAACCCTAACCCTAACCCTAACCCTAACCCTAACCCTAACCCTAACCCTAACCTTAAAAGACCTAACTCTAAACGGAACTCTAAACCTACAGCTGTGCATGGCATGTACCTAACCCTAACCCTAACCCTAACCCTAACCCTAACCCTAACCCTTACCTTAACCCTAACCCTAAGAGACCTAACCCTAAACGGAACTCAAAACCTCAGCTGTGCATGGCATGTACCTAACCCTAACCCTAACCCTAACCCTAACCCTAACCCTAAGAGACCTAACCCTAAACGGAACTCTAAACCTCAGCTGTGCATGGCATGTACATAACCCTAACCCTAACCCTAACCCTAACCCTAACCCTAACCCTAACCCGCACCCTAACCCTAAAACTGACCCTGAGAGAGCTAACCCTAAATGGAACTCTAAACCTACAGCTGTGCATGGCATGTACCTAACCCTAACCCTAACCCTAACCCTAACCCTAACCCTAACCCTAACCCTAACTCTAACCCTAACCCTAAGAGACCTAACCCTAAACGGAACTCAAAACCTCAGCTGTGCATGGCATGTACCTAACCCTAAACCTAACCCTAACCCTAAGAGACCTAACCCTAAACGGAATTCAAAACCTCAGCAGTGCATGGCATGTGCCTAACCCTAACCCTAACCCTAACCTTAACCCTAACCCTAAAAGACCTAACCCTAAACGGAACTCTAAACCTCAGCTGTGCATGGAATGTACCTAACCCTAACCCTAACCCTAACCCCAACCCTAATCATGACACTAAGAGGCTTAACCCTAAACAGAACTCAACCTCAGCTGTGCATGGCAGGTACATAACCATAATCCTAGCCCTAACCCTAACCCTAACCCTAACCCTAACCCTAACCCTAACCCTAAGAGACCTAACCCTAAACGGAACTCAAAACCTCAGCTGTGCATGGCATATACCTAACCCTAACCCTAACCCTAACCCTAACCCTAACCCTAACCCTAAAAGACCTATCCCTAAACGGAACTCTAAACCTCAGCTGTGCATGTCATGTACATAACCCTAACCCTAACCCTAACCCTAACCCTAACCTTAAGAGACCTAATCCTAAATGGAACTCAAAACCTCATCTGTGCTTGGCATGTACCTAACCCTAACCCTAACCCTAACCCTAACCCTAACCCTAACCCTAACCCTAACCCTAACCCTAAGAGACCTAACACTAAACGGAGCTCAAAACCTCAGCTGTGCATGGCACGTACCTAATCCTAACCCTAACCCTAACCCTAACCCTAACCCTAACCCTAACCCTAACCCTAACCCTAACCCTAACCCTAACCCTAACCCTAACCCTAACCTTAAAAGACCTAACCCTAAACGGAACTCTAAACCTACAGCTGTGCATGGCATGTACCTAACCCTAACCCTAACCCTAACCCTAACCCTAACCCTAACCCTAACCCTTACCTTAACCCTAGCCCTAAGAGACCTAACCCTAAACGGAACTCAAAACCTCAGCTGTGCATGGCATGTACCTAACCCTAACCCTAACCCTAACCCTAACCCTAACCCTAAGAGACCTAACCCTAAACGGAACTCTAAACCTCAGCTGTGCATGGCATGTACATAACCCTAACCCTAACCCTAACCCTAACCCTAACCCTAACCCTAACCCTAACCCTAACCCTAAGAGACCTAACCCTAAACGGAACTCTAAACCTCAGTTGTGCATGGCATGTACCTAACCCTAACCCTAACCCTAACCCTAACCCTAACCCTAACCCTAATCCTAACCCTAACCCTAACCCTAATCCTGACCCTAAGAGGCCTAACCCTAGACGGAACTCTAAACCTCAGCTCTGCATGGCATGTACATAACCCTAACCCTAACCCTAACCCTAACCCTAACCCTAACCCTAACCCGCACCCTAACCCTAAAACTGACCCTGAGAGAGCTAACCCTAAATGGAACTCTAAACCTACAGCTGTGCATGGCATGTACCTAACCCTAACCCTAACCCTAACCCTAACCCTAACCCTAACCCTAACCCTAACCCTAAGAGACCTAACCCTAAACGGAACTCTAAACCTCAGTTGTGCATGGCATGTACCTAACCCTAACCCTAACCCTAACCCTAACCCTAACCCTAACCCTAACCCTAAAAGACCTAACCCTAAACGGAACTCTAAACCTCAGCTGTGCATGGAATGTACCTAATCCTAACCTTAACCCTAACCCTAACCCTAACCCTAAGAGACCTAACCCTAAACGGAACTCAAAACCTCAGCTCTGCTTGGCATGTACCTAACCCTAACCCTAACCCTAACCCTAACCCTAACCCTAACCCTAACCCTAACCCTAACCCTAACCCTAACCCTAATCATGACACTAAGAGGCTTAACCCTAAACGGAACTCAACCTCAGCTGTGCATGGCAGGTACATAACCATAATCCTAGCCCTAACCCTAACCCTAACCCTAACCCTAACCCCAACCCTAACCCTAACCCTAACCCTAACCCTAACCCTAACCCTAAGAGACCTAACCCTAAACGGAACTCAAAACATCAGCTGTGCATGGCATATACCTAACCCTAACCCTAACCCTAACCCTAACCCTAACCCTAAAAGACCTATCCCTAAACGGAACTCTAAACCTCAGCTGTGCATGTCATGTACATAACCCTAACCCTAACCCTAACCCTAACCCTAACCTTAAGAGACCTAACCCTAAATGGAACTCAAAACCTCATCTGTGCTTGGCATGTACCTAACCCTAACCCTAACCCTAACCCTAACCCTAACCCTAACCCTAACCCTAACCCTAAGAGACCTAACACTAAACGGAGCTCAAAACCTCAGCTGTGCATGGCACGTACCTAATCCTAACCCTAACCCTAACCCTAACCCTAACCCTAACCCTAACCCTAACCCTAACCCTAACCCTAACCCTAACCCTAACCTTAAAAGACCTAACTCTAAACGGAACTCTAAACCTACAGCTGTGCATGGCATGTACCTAACCCTAACCCTAACCCTAACCCTAACCCTAACCCTAACCCTTACCTTAACCCTAACCCTAAGAGACCTAACCCTAAACGGAACTCAAAACCTCAGCTGTGCATGGCATGTACCTAACCCTAACCCTAACCCTAACCCTAACCCTAACCCTAAGAGACCTAACCCTAAACGGAACTCTAAACCTCAGCTGTGCATGGCATGTACATAACCCTAACCCTAACCCTAACCCTAACCCTAACCCTAACCCTAACCCGCACCCTAACCCTAAAACTGACCCTGAGAGAGCTAACCCTAAATGGAACTCTAAACCTACAGCTGTGCATGGCATGTACCTAACCCTAACCCTAACCCTAACCCTAACCCTAACCCTAACCCTAACCCTAACCCTAACTCTAACCCTAACCCTAAGAGACCTAACCCTAAACGGAACTCAAAACCTCAGCTGTGCATGGCATGTACCTAACCCTAAACCTAACCCTAACCCTAAGAGACCTAACCCTAAACGGAATTCAAAACCTCAGCAGTGCATGGCATGTGCCTAACCCTAACCCTAACCCTAACCTTAACCCTAACCCTAAAAGACCTAACCCTAAACGGAACTCTAAACCTCAGCTGTGCATGGAATGTACCTAACCCTAACCCTAACCCTAACCCCAACCCTAATCATGACACTAAGAGGCTTAACCCTAAACGGAACTCAACCTCAGCTGTGCATGGCAGGTACATAACCATAATCCTAGCCCTAACCCTAACCCTAACCCTAACCCTAACCCTAACCCTAACCCTAAGAGACCTAACCCTAAACGGAACTCAAAACCTCAGCTGTGCATGGCATATACCTAACCCTAACCCTAACCCTAACCCTAACCCTAACCCTAACCCTAAAAGACCTATCCCTAAACGGAACTCTAAACCTCAGCTGTGCATGTCATGTACATAACCCTAACCCTAACCCTAACCCTAACCCTAACCTTAAGAGACCTAATCCTAAATGGAACTCAAAACCTCATCTGTGCTTGGCATGTACCTAACCCTAACCCTAACCCTAACCCTAACCCTAACCCTAACCCTAACCCTAACCCTAAGAGACCTAACACTAAACGGAGCTCAAAACCTCAGCTGTGCATGGCACGTACCTAATCCTAACCCTAACCCTAACCCTAACCCTAACCCTAACCCTAACCCTAACCCTAACCCTAACCCTAACCCTAACCCTAACCCTAACCTTAAAAGACCTAACCCTAAACGGAACTCTAAACCTACAGCTGTGCATGGCATGTACCTAACCCTAACCCTAACCCTAACCCTAACCCTAACCCTAACCCTAACCCTAACCCTTACCTTAACCCTAGCCCTAAGAGACCTAACCCTAAACGGAACTCAAAACCTCAGCTGTGCATGGCATGTACCTAACCCTAACCCTAACCCTAACCCTAACCCTAACCCTAAGAGACCTAACCCTAAACGGAACTCTAAACCTCAGCTGTGCATGGCATGTACATAACCCTAACCCTAACCCTAACCCTAACCCTAACCCTAACCCTAACCCTAACCCTAACCCTAAGAGACCTAACCCTAAACGGAACTCTAAACCTCAGTTGTGCATGGCATGTACCTAACCCTAACCCTAACCCTAACCCTAACCCTAACCCTAACCCTAATCCTAACCCTAACCCTAACCCTAATCCTGACCCTAAGAGGCCTAACCCTAGACGGAACTCTAAACCTCAGCTCTGCATGGCATGTACATAACCCTAACCCTAACCCTAACCCTAACCCTAACCCTAACCCTAACCCGCACCCTAACCCTAAAACTGACCCTGAGAGAGCTAACCCTAAATGGAACTCTAAACCTACAGCTGTGCATGGCATGTACCTAACCCTAACCCTAACCCTAACCCTAAACCTAACCCTAACCCTAACCCTAACCCTAAGAGACCTAACCCTAAACGGAACTCTAAACCTCAGTTGTGCATGGCATGTACCTAACCCTAACCCTAACCCTAACCCTAACCCTAACCCTAACCCTAACCCTAACCCTAACCCTAAAAGACCTAACCCTAAACGGAACTCTAAACCTCAGCTGTGCATGGAATGTACCTAATCCTAACCTTAACCCTAACCCTAACCCTAACCCTAAGAGACCTAACCCTAAACGGAACTCAAAACCTCAGCTCTGCTTGGCATGTACCTAACCCTAACCCTAACCCTAACCCTAACCCTAACCCTAACCCTAACCCTAACCCTAACCCTAAGAGACCTAACCCTAAACGGAACTCAAAACCTCAGCTGTGCATGGCATATACCTAACCCTAACCCTAACCCTAACCCTAACCCTAACCCTAACCCTAAAAGACCTATCCCTAAACGGAACTCTAAACCTCAGCTGTGCATGTCATGTACATAACCCTAACCCTAACCCTAACCCTAACCCTAACCTTAAGAGACCTAACCCTAAATGGAACTCAAAACCTCATCTGTGCTTGGCATGTACCTAACCCTAACCCTAACCCTAACCCTAACCCTAACCCTAACCCTAACCCTAACCCTAAGAGACCTAACACTAAACGGAGCTCAAAACCTCAGCTGTGCATGGCACGTACCTAATCCTAACCCTAACCCTAACCCTAACCCTAACCCTAACCCTAACCCTAACCCTAACCCTAACCCTAACCCTAACCCTAACCTTAAAAGACCTAACTCTAAACGGAACTCTAAACCTACAGCTGTGCATGGCATGTACCTAACCCTAACCCTAACCCTAACCCTAACCCTAACCCTAACCCTTACCTTAACCCTAACCCTAAGAGACCTAACCCTAAACGGAACTCAAAACCTCAGCTGTGCATGGCATGTACCTAACCCTAACCCTAACCCTAACCCTAACCCTAACCCTAAGAGACCTAACCCTAAACGGAACTCTAAACCTCAGCTGTGCATGGAATGTACCTAACCCTAACCCTAACCCTAACCCTAACCCTAACCTTAAGAGACCTAACCCTAAATGGAACTCAAAACCTCATCTGTGCTTGGCATGTACCTAACCCTAACCCTAACCCTAACCCTAACCCTAACCCTAACCCTAACCCTAACCCTAAGAGACCTAACACTAAACGGAGCTCAAAACCTCAGCTGTGCATGGCACGTACCTAATCCTAACCCTAACCCTAACCCTAACCCTAACCCTAACCCTAACCCTAACCCTAACCCTAACCCTAACCCTAACCCTAACCCTAACCTTAAAAGACCTAACTCTAAACGGAACTCTAAACCTACAGCTGTGCATGGCATGTACCTAACCCTAACCCTAACCCTAACCCTAACCCTAACCCTAACCCTTACCTTAACCCTAACCCTAAGAGACCTAACCCTAAACGGAACTCAAAACCTCAGCTGTGCATGGCATGTACCTAACCCTAACCCTAACCCTAACCCTAACCCTAACCCTAAGAGACCTAACCCTAAACGGAACTCTAAACCTCAGCTGTGCATGGCATGTACATAACCCTAACCCTAACCCTAACCCTAACCCTAACCCTAACCCTAACCCGCACCCTAACCCTAAAACTGACCCTGAGAGAGCTAACCCTAAATGGAACTCTAAACCTACAGCTGTGCATGGCATGTACCTAACCCTAACCCTAACCCTAACCCTAACCCTAACCCTAACCCTAACCCTAACCCTAACCCTAACCCTAAGAGACCTAACACTAAACGGAGCTCAAAACCTCAGCTGTGCATGGCACGTACCTAATCCTAACCCTAACCCTAACCCTAACCCTAACCCTAACCCTAACCCTAACCCTAACCCTAACCCTAACCCTAACCCTAACCCTAACCCTAACCTTAAAAGACCTAACTCTAAACGGAACTCTAAACCTACAGCTGTGCATGGCATGTACGTAACCCTAACCCTAACCCTAACCCTAACCCTAACCCTAACCCTTACCTTAACCCTAACCCTAAGAGACCTAACCCTAAACGGAACTCAAAACCTCAGCTGTGCATGGCATGTACCTAACCCTAACCCTAACCCTAACCCTAACCCTAACCCTAAGAGACCTAACCCTAAACGGAACTCTAAACCTCAGCTGTGCATGGCATGTACATAACCCTAACCCTAACCCTAACCCTAACCCTAACCTTAAGAGACCTAACCCTAAATGGAACTCAAAACCTCATCTGTGCTTGGCATGTACCTAACCCTAACCCTAACCCTAACCCTAACCCTAACCCTAACCCTAACCCTAACCCTAACCCTAAGAGACCTAACACTAAACGGAGCTCAAAACCTCAGCTGTGCATGGCACGTACCTAATCCTAACCCTAACCCTAACCCTAACCCTAACCCTAACCCTAACCCTAACCCTAACCCTAACCCTAACCCTAACCCTAACCCTAACCCTAACCTTAAAAGACCTAACCCTAAACGGAACTCTAAACCTACAGCTGTGCATGGCATGTACCTAACCCTAACCCTAACCCTAACCCTAACCCTAACCCTAACCCTTACCTTAACCCTAACCCTAAGAGACCTAACCCTAAACGGAACTCAAAACCTCAGCTGTGCATGGCATGTACCTAACCCTAACCCTAACCCTAACCCTAACCCTAACCCTAAGAGACCTAACCCTAAACGGAACTCTAAACCTCAGCTGTGCATGGCATGTACATAACCCTAACCCTAACCCTAACCCTAACCCTAACCCTAACCCTAACCCTAACCCTAACCCGCACCCTAACCCTAAAACTGACCCTGAGAGAGCTAACCCTAAATGGAACTCTAAACCTACAGCTGTGCATGGCATGTACCTAACCCTAACCCTAACCGTAACCCTAACCCTAACCGTAACCCTAACCCTAACCCTAACTCTAACCCTAACCCTAAGAGACCTAACCCTAAACGGAACTCAAAACCTCAGCTGTGCATGGCATGTACCTAACCCTAAACCTAACCCTAACCCTAAGAGACCTAACCCTAAACGGAATTCAAAACCTCAGCAGTGCATGGCATGTGCCTAACCCTAACCCTAACCCTAACCCTAACCCTAACCCTAAAAGACCTAACCCTAAACGGAACTCTAAACCTCAGCTGTGCATGGAATGTACCTAACCCTAACCCTAACCCTAACCCTAACCCTAATCATGACACTAAGAGGCTTAACCCTAAACGGAACTCAACCTCAGCTGTGCATGGCAGGTACATAACCATCATCCTAGCCCTAACCCTAACCCTAACCCTAACCCTAACCCTAACCCTAACCCTAACCCTAACCCTAAGAGACCTAACCCTAAACGGAACTCAAAACCTCAGCTGTGCATGGCATGTACCTAACCCTAACCCTAACCCTAACCCTAACCCTAACCTTAAGAGACCTAACCCTAAACGGAACTCAAAACCTCAGCTCTGCTTGGCATGTACCTAACCCTAACCCTAACCCTAATCCTAAACCTAACCCTAACCCTAACCCTAACCCTAACCCTAACCCTAACCCTAACCCTAAGAGACCTAACACTAAACGGAACTCAAAACCTCAGCTGTGCATGGCATGTACCTAATCCTAACCCTAACCCTAACCCTAACCCTAACCCTAACCCTAACCCTAACCCTAACCCTAACCCTAACCCTAACCCTAACCCTAACCCTAACCCTAACCCTAAGAGACCTAACCCTACACGGAACTCTAAACCTCAGCTGTGCATGGCATGTTCCTAACCCTAACCCTAACCCTAACCCTAACCCTAACCCTAACCCTAACCCTAACCCTAATCCTGACCCTAAGAGGCCTAACCCTAGACGGAATTCAAAACCTCAGCTGTGCATGGCATGTGCCTAACCCTAACCCTAACCCTAACCCTAACCCTAAAAGACCTAACCCTAAACGGAACTCTAAACCTCAGCTGTGCATGGAATGTACCTAACCCTAACCCTAACCCTAACCCTAACCCTAATCCTAAGAGACCTAACCCTAAACGGAACTCAAAACCTCAGCTCTGCTTGGCATGTACCTAACCCTAACCCTAACCCTAACCCTAACCCTAACCCTAACCCTAACCCTAACCCTAACCCTAACCCTAATCATGACACTAAGAGGCTTAACCCTAAACGGAACTCAACCTCAGCTGTGCATGGCAGGTACATAACCATAATCCTAGCCCTAACCCTAACCCTAACCCTAACCCTAACCCTAACCCTAACCCTAACCCTAAGAGACCTAACCCTAAACGGAACTCAAAACCTCAGCTGTGCATGGCATATACCTAACCCTAACCCTAACCCTAACCCTAACCCTAACCCTAACCCTAACCCTAAAAGACCTATCCCTAAACGGAACTCTAAACCTCAGCTGTGCATGTCATGTACATAACCCTAACCCTAACCCTAACCCTAACCCTAACCTTAAGAGACCTAACCCTAAATGGAACTCAAAACCTCATCTGTGCTTGGCATGTACCTAACCCTAACCCTAACCCTAACCCTAACCCTAACCCTAACCCTAACCCTAACCCTAAGAGACCTAACACTAAACGGAGCTCAAAACCTCAGTTGTGCATGGCATGTACCTAACCCTAACCCTAACCCTAACCCTAACCCTAACCCTAACCCTAACCCTAACCCTAACCCTAACCCTAACCCTAACCCTAACCCTAATCCTGACCCTAAGAGGCCTAACCCTAGACGGAATTCAAAACCTCAGCTGTGCATGGCATGTGCCTAACCCTAACCCTAACGCTAACCCTAACCCTAACCCTAAAAGACCTAACCCTAAACGGAACTCTAAACCTCAGCTGTGCATGGAATGTACCTAACCCTAACCCTAACCCTAACCCTAACCCTAACCCTAAGAGACCTAACCCTAAACGGAACTCAAAACCTCAGCTCTGCTTGGCATGTACCTAACCCTAACCCTAACCCTAACCCTAACCCTAACCCTAACCCTAACCCTAACCCTAACCCTAACCCTAACCTTAAAATACCTAACCCTAAACGGAACTCTAAACCTCAGTTGTGCATGGCATGTACCTAACCCTAACCCTAACCCTAACCCTAACCCTAACCCTAACCCTAACCCTAACCCTAACCCTAACCCTAATCCTGACCCTAAGAGGCCTAACCCTAGACGGAATTCAAAACCTCAGCTGTGCATGGCATGTGCCTAACCCTAACCCTAACCCTAACCCTAACCCTAACCCTAACCCTAAGAGACCTAACCCTAAACGGAACTCAAAACCTCAGCTCTGCTTGGCATGTACCTAACCCTAACCCTAACCCTAACCCTAACCCTAACCCTAACCCT
Organism: Falco peregrinus; assembly: GCF_023634155.1. NCBI lineage: Eukaryota > Metazoa > Chordata > Aves > Falconiformes > Falconidae > Falco > Falco peregrinus. The sequence goes on along the minus strand of NW_026599592.1, from coordinate 4,068,404 downwards.
AACCCTAACCCTAACCCTAACCCTAACCCTAACCCTAACCCTAACCCTAACCCTAACCCTAAGAGACCTAACCCTACACGGAACTCTAAACCTCAGCTGTGCATGGCATGTTCCTAATCCTAACCCTAAACCTAACCCTAACCCTAACCCTAACCCTAACCCTAACCCTAACCCTAACCCTAACCCTAATCCTGACCCTAAGAGACCTAACCCTAGACGGAATTCAAAACCTCAGCTGTGCATGGCATGTGCCTAACCCTAACCCTAACCCTAACCCTAACCCTAACCCTAAAAGACCTAACCCTAAACGGAACTCTAAACCTCAGCTGTGCATGGAATGTACCTAACCCTAACCCTAACCCTAACCCTAACCCTAATCCTAAGAGACCTAACCCTAAACGGAACTCAAAACCTCAGCTCTGCTTGGCATGTACCTAACCCTAACCCTAACCCTAACCCTAACCCTAACCCTAACCCTAACCCTAACCCTAACCCTAACCCTAACCCTAACCCTAATCATGACACTAAGAGGCTTAACCCTAAACGGAACTCAACCTCAGCTGTGCATGGCAGGTACATAACCATAATCCTAGCCCTAACCCTAACCCTAACCCTAACCCTAACCCTAAGAGACCTAACCCTAAACGGAACTCAAAACCTCAGCTGTGCATGGCATATACCAAACCCTAACCCTAACCCTAACCCTAACCCTAACCCTAACCCTAACCCTAAAAGACCTATCCCTAAACGGAACTCTAAACCTCAGCTGTGCATGTCATGTACATAACCCTAACCCTAACCCTAACCCTAACCCTAACCTTAAGAGACCTAACCCTAAATGGAACTCAAAACCTCATCTGTGCTTGGCATGTACCTAACCCTAACCCTAACCCTAAACCTAACC
>NW_026599592.1:4047500-4065000 GCF_023634155.1 Falco peregrinus | reverse complement strand
CCTAACCCTAACCCTAACCCTAACCCTAAGAGACCTAACCCTAAACGGAACTCAAAACCTCAGCTGTGCATGGCATATACCTAACCCTAACCCTAACCCTAACCCTAACCCTAACCCTAACCCTAAAAGACCTATCCCTAAACGGAACTCTAAACCTCAGCTGTGCATGTCATGTACATAGCCCTAACCCTAACCCTAACCCTAACCCTAACCTTAAGAGACCTAATCCTAAATGGAACTCAAAACCTCATCTGTGCTTGGCATGTACCTAACCCTAACCCTAACCCTAACCCTAACCCTAACCCTAACCCTAACCCAAACCCTAAGAGACCTAACACTAAACGGAGCTCAAAACCTCAGCTGTGCATGGCACGTACCTAATCCTAACCCTAACCCTAACCCTAACCCTAACCCTAACCCTAACCCTAACCCTAACCCTAACCCTAACCCTAACCCTAACCCTAAGAGACCTAACCCTACACGGAACTCTAAACCTCAGCTGTGCATGGCATGTTCCTAACCCTAACCCTAACCCTAACCCTAACCCTAACCCTAACCCTAATCCTGACCCTAAGAGGCCTAACCCTAGACGGAATTCAAAACCTCAGCTGTGCATGGCATGTGCCTAACCCTAACCCTAACCCTAACCCTAACCCTAACCCTAAAAGACCTAACCCTAAACGGAACTCTAAACCTCAGCTGTGCATGGAATGTACCTAACCCTAACCCTAACCCTAACCCTAACCCTAACCCTAACCCTAAGAGACCTAACCCTAAACAGAACTCAAAACCTCAGCTCTGCTTGGCATGTACCTAACCCTAACCCTAACCCTAACCCTAACCCTAACCCTAACCCTAACCCTAACCCTAACCCTAACCCTAACCCTAATCATGACACTAAGAGGCTTAACCCTAAACGGAACTCAACCTCAGCTGTGCATGGCAGGTACATAACCATAATCCTAGCCCTAACCCTAACCCTAACCCTAACCCTAACCCTAAGAGACCTAACCCTAAACGGAACTCTAAACCTCAGCTCTGCTTGGCATGTACCTAACCCTAACCCTAACCCTAACCCTAACCCTAACCCTAACCCTAACCCTAACCCTAACCCTAACCCTAATCATGACACTAAGAGGCTTAACCCTAAACGGAACTCAAGCTCAGCTGTGCATGGCAGGTACATAACCATAATCCTAGCCCTAACCCTAACCCTAACCCTAACCCTAACCCTAACCCTAACCCTAACCCTAACCCTAACCCTAACCCTAAGAGACCTAACCCTAAACGGAACTCAAAACCTCAGCTGTGCATGGCATATACCTAACCCTAACCCTAACCCTAACCCTAACCCTAACCCTAACCCTAAAAGACCTATCCCTAAACGGAACTCTAAACCTCAGCTGTGCATGTCATGTACATAACCCTAACCCTAACCCTAACCCTAACCCTAACCTTAAGAGACCTAACCCTAAATGGAACTCAAAACCTCATCTGTGCTTGGCATGTACCTAACCCTAACCCTAACCCTAACCCTAACCCTAACCCTAACCCTAACCCTAACCCTAACCCTAAGAGACCTAACCCTAAACGGAGCTCAAAACCTCAGCTGTGCATGGCACGTACCTAATCCTAACCCTAACCCTAACCCTAACCCTAACCCTAACCCTAACCCTAACCCTAACCCTAACCCTAACCCTAACCCTAACCCTAACCCTAACCTTAAAAGACCTAACCCTAAACGGAACTCTAAACCTACAGCTGTGCATGGCATGTACCTAACCCTAACCCTAACCCTAACCCTAACCCTAACCCTAACCCTTACCTTAACCCTAACCCTAAGAGACCTAACCCTAAACGGAACTCAAAACCTCAGCTGTGCATGGCATGTACCTAACCCTAACCCTAACCCTAACCCTAACCCTAACCCTAACCCTAAGAGACCTAACCCTAAACGGAACTCTAAACCTCAGCTGTGCATGGCATGTACCTAACCCTAACCCTAACCCTAACCCTAACCCTAACTCTAACCCTAACCCTAACCCTAACCCTAACCCTAATCCTGACCCTAAGAGGCCTAACCCTAGACGGAATTCAAAACCTCAGCTGTGCATGGCATGTGCCTAACCCTAACCCTAACCCTAACCCTAACCCTAACCCTAAAAGACCTAACCCTAAACGGAACTCTAAACCTCAGCTGTGCATGGAATGTACCTAACCCTAACCCTAACCCTAACCCTAACCCTAACCCTAACCCTAATCATGACACTAAGAGGCTTAACCCTAAACGGAACTCAAGCTCAGCTGTGCATGGCAGGTACATAACCATAATCCTAGCCCTAACCCTAACCCTAACCCTAACCCTAACCCTAACCCTAACCCTAACCCTAAGAGACCTAACCCTAAACGGAACTCAAAACCTCAGCTGTGCATGGCATATACCTAACCCTAACCCTAACCCTAACCCTAACCCTAACCCTAACCCTAAAAGACCTATCCCTAAACGGAACTCTAAACCTCAGCTGTGCATGTCATGTACATAGCCCTAACCCTAACCCTAACCCTAACCCTAACCTTAAGAGACCTAATCCTAAATGGAACTCAAAACCTCATCTGTGCTTGGCATGTACCTAACCCTAACCCTAACCCTAACCCTAACCCTAACCCTAACCCTAACCCAAACCCTAAGAGACCTAACACTAAACGGAGCTCAAAACCTCAGCTGTGCATGGCACGTACCTAATCCTAACCCTAACCCTAACCCTAACCCTAACCCTAACCCTAACCCTAATCCTAACCCTAACCCTAACCCTAACCCTAACCCTAAGAGACCTAACCCTACACGGAACTCTAAACCTCAGCTGTGCATGGCATGTTCCTAACCCTAACCCTAACCCTAACCCTAACCCTAACCCTAACCCTAATCCTGACCCTAAGAGGCCTAACCCTAGACGGAATTCAAAACCTCAGCTGTGCATGGCATGTGCCTAACCCTAACCCTAACCCTAACCCTAACCCTAACCCTAAAAGACCTAACCCTAAACGGAACTCTAAACCTCAGCTGTGCATGGAATGTACCTAACCCTAACCCTAACCCTAACCCTAACCCTAACCCTAACCCTAAGAGACCTAACCCTAAACGGAACTCAAAACCTCAGCTCTGCTTGGCATGTACCTAACCCTAACCCTAACCCTAACCCTAACCCTAACCCTAACCCTAACCCTAACCCTAACCCTAACCCTAACCCTAATCATGACACTAAGAGGCTTAACCCTAAACGGAACTCAACCTCAGCTGTGCATGGCAGGTACATAACCATAATCCTAGCCCTAACCCTAACCCTAACCCTAACCCTAACCCTAAGAGACCTAACCCTAAACGGAACTCTAAACCTCAGCTCTGCTTGGCATGTACCTAACCCTAACCCTAACCCTAACCCTAACCCTAACCCTAACCCTAACCCTAACCCTAACCCTAACCCTAATCATGACACTAAGAGGCTTAACCCTAAACGGAACTCAAGCTCAGCTGTGCATGGCAGGTACATAACCATAATCCTAGCCCTAACCCTAACCCTAACCCTAACCCTAACCCTAACCCTAACCCTAACCCTAACCCTAACCCTAACCCTAAGAGACCTAACCCTAAACGGAACTCAAAACCTCAGCTGTGCATGGCATATACCTAACCCTAACCCTAACCCTAACCCTAACCCTAACCCTAACCCTAAAAGACCTATCCCTAAACGGAACTCTAAACCTCAGCTGTGCATGTCATGTACATAACCCTAACCCTAACCCTAACCCTAACCCTAACCTTAAGAGACCTAACCCTAAATGGAACTCAAAACCTCATCTGTGCTTGGCATGTACCTAACCCTAACCCTAACCCTAACCCTAACCCTAACCCTAACCCTAACCCTAACCCTAACCCTAAGAGACCTAACCCTAAACGGAGCTCAAAACCTCAGCTGTGCATGGCACGTACCTAATCCTAACCCTAACCCTAACCCTAACCCTAACCCTAACCCTAACCCTAACCCTAACCCTAACCCTAACCCTAACCCTAACCCTAACCTTAAAAGACCTAACCCTAAACGGAACTCTAAACCTACAGCTGTGCATGGCATGTACCTAACCCTAACCCTAACCCTAACCCTAACCCTAACCCTAACCCTTACCTTAACCCTAACCCTAAGAGACCTAACCCTAAACGGAACTCAAAACCTCAGCTGTGCATGGCATGTACCTAACCCTAACCCTAACCCTAACCCTAACCCTAACCCTAACCCTAAGAGACCTAACCCTAAACGGAACTCTAAACCTCAGCTGTGCATGGCATGTACCTAACCCTAACCCTAACCCTAACCCTAACCCTAACTCTAACCCTAACCCTAACCCTAACCCTAACCCTAATCCTGACCCTAAGAGGCCTAACCCTAGACGGAATTCAAAACCTCAGCTGTGCATGGCATGTGCCTAACCCTAACCCTAACCCTAACCCTAACCCTAACCCTAAAAGACCTAACCCTAAACGGAACTCTAAACCTCAGCTGTGCATGGAATGTACCTAACCCTAACCCTAACCCTAACCCTAACCCTAACCCTAACCCTAATCATGACACTAAGAGGCTTAACCCTAAACGGAACTCAAGCTCAGCTGTGCATGGCAGGTACATAACCATAATCCTAGCCCTAACCCTAACCCTAACCCTAACCCTAACCCTAACCCTAACCCTAACCCTAAAAGACCTATCCCTAAACGGAACTCTAAACCTCAGCTGTGCATGTCATGTACATAACCCTAACCCTAACCCTAACCCTAACCCTAACCTTAAGAGACCTAACCCTAAATGGAACTCAAAACCTCATCTGTGCTTGGCATGTACCTAACCCTAACCCTAACCCTAACCCTAACCCTAACCCTAACCCTAACCCTAACCCTAACCCTAAGAGACCTAACACTAAACGGAGCTCAAAACCTCAGCTGTGCATGGCACGTACCTAACCCTAACCCTAACCCTAACCCTAACCCTAACCCTAACCCTAACCCTAACCCTAACCCTAACCTTAAAAGACCTAACCGTAAACGGAACTCTAAACCTACAGCTGTGCATGGCATGTACCTAACCCTAACCCTAACCCTAACCCTAACCCTAACCCTAACCCTTACCTGAACCCTAACCCTAAGAGACCTAACCCTAAACGGAACTCAAAACCTCAGCTGTGCATGGCATGTACCTAACCCTAACCCTAACCCTAACCCTAACCCTAACCCTAAGAGACCTAACCCTAAACGGAACTCTAAACCTCAGCTGTGCATGGCATGTACATAACCCTAACCCTAACCCTAACCCTAACCCTAACCCTAACCCTAACCCTAATCCTAACCCTAACCCGCACCCTAACCCTAAAACTGACCCTGAGAGAGCTAACCCTAAATGGAACTCTAAACCTACAGCTGTGCATGGCATGTACCTAACCCTAACCCTAACCGTAACCCTAACCCTAACCCTAACCCTAACCCTAACCCTAACTCTAACCCTAACCCTAAGAGACCTAACCCTAAACGGAACTCAAAACCTCAGCTGTGCATGGCATGTACCTAACCCTAAACCTAACCCTAACCCTAAGAGACCTAACCCTAAACGGAATTCAAAACCTCAGCAGTGCATGGCATGTGCCTAACCCTAACCCTAACCCTAACCCTAACCCTAACCCTAAAAGACCTAACCCTAAACGGAACTCTAAACCTCAGCTGTGCATGGAATGTACCTAACCCTAACCCTAACCCTAACCCTAACCCTAATCATGACACTAAGAGGCTTAACCCTAAACGGAACTCAACCTCAGCTGTGCATGGCAGGTACATAACCATCATCCTAGCCCTAACCCTAACCCTAACCCTAACCCTAACCCTAACCCTAACCCTAACCCTAACCCTAACCCTAACCCTAAGAGACCTAACCCTAAACGGAACTCAAAACCTCAGCTGTGCATGGCATATACCTAACCCTAACCCTAACCCTAACCCTAACCCTAACCCTAACCCTAAAAGACCTATCCCTAAACGGAACTCTAAACCTCAGCTGTGCATGTCATGTACCTAACCCTAACCCTAACCCTAACCCTAACCCTAACCTTAAGAGACCTAACCCTAAATGGAACTCAAAACCTCATCTGTGCTTGGCATGTACCTAACCCTAACCCTAACCCTAACCCTAACCCTAACCCTAACCCTAACCCTAACCCTAACCCTAAGAGACCTAACCCTAAACGGAGCTCAAAACCTCAGCTGTGCATGGCACGTACCTAATCCTAACCCTAACCCTAACCCTAACCCTAACCCTAACCCTAACCCTAACCCTAACCCTAACCCTAACCCTAACCTTAAAAGACCTAACCCTAAACGGAACTCTAAACCTACAGCTGTGCATGGCATGTACCTAACCCTAACCCTAACCCTAACCCTAACCCTAACCCTAACCCTTACCTTAACCCTAACCCTAAGAGACCTAACCCTAAACGGAACTCAAAACCTCAGCTGTGCATGGCATGTACCTAACCCTAACCCTAACCCTAACCCTAACCCTAACCCTAACCCTAACCCTAAGAGACCTAACCCTAAACGGAACTCTAAACCTCAGCTGTGCATGGCATGTACCTAACCCTAACCCTAACCCTAACCCTAACCCTAACTCTAACCCTAACCCTAACCCTAACCCTAACCCTAATCCTGACCCTAAGAGGCCTAACCCTAGACGGAATTCAAAACCTCAGCTGTGCATGGCATGTGCCTAACCCTAACCCTAACCCTAACCCTAACCCTAACCCTAAAAGACCTAACCCTAAACGGAACTCTAAACCTCAGCTGTGCATGGAATGTACCTAACCCTAACCCTAACCCTAACCCTAACCCTAACCCTAACCCTAAGAGACCTAACCCTAAACGGAACTCAAAACCTCAGCTCTGCTTGGCATGTACCTAACCCTAACCCTAACCCTAACCCTAACCCTAACCCTAACCCTAACCCTAACCCTAACCCTAATCATGACACTAAGAGGCTTAACCCTAAACGGAACTCAAGCTCAGCTGTGCATGGCAGGTACATAACCATAATCCTAGCCCTAACCCTAACCCTAACCCTAACCCTAATCCTAAGAGACCTAACCCTAAACGGAACTCAAAACCTCAGCTCTGCTTGGCATGTACCTAACCCTAACCCTAACCCTAACCCTAACCCTAACCCTAACCCTAACCCTAACCCTAACCCTAATCATGACACTAAGAGGCTTAACCCTAAACGGAACTCAAGCTCAGCTGTGCATGGCAGGTACATAACCATAATCCTAGCCCTAACCCTAACCCTAACCCTAACCCTAACCCTAACCCTAACCCTAACCCTAACCCTAACCCTAACCCTAAGAGACCTAACCCTAAACGGAACTCAAAACCTCAGCTGTGCATGGCATATACCTAACCCTAACCCTAACCCTAACCCTAACCCTAACCCTAACCCTAAAAGACCTATCCCTAAACGGAACTCTAAACCTCAGCTGTGCATGTCATGTACATAACCCTAACCCTAACCCTAACCCTAACCCTAACCTTAAGAGACCTAACCCTAAATGGAACTCAAAACCTCATCTGTGCTTGGCATGTACCTAACCCTAACCCTAACCCTAACCCTAACCCTAACCCTAACCCTAACCCTAACCCTAACCCTAAGAGACCTAACACTAAACGGAGCTCAAAACCTCAGCTGTGCATGGCACGTACCTAACCCTAACCCTAACCCTAACCCTAACCCTAACCCTAACCCTAACCCTAACCCTAACCCTAACCCTAACCCTAACCCTAACCTTAAAAGACCTAACCCTAAACGAAACTCTAAACCTACAGCTGTGCATGGCATGTACCTAACCCTAACCCTAACCCTAACCCTAACCCTAACCCTTACCTTAACCCTAACCCTAAGAGACCTAACCCTAAACGGAACTCAAAACCTCAGCTGTGCATGGCATGTACCTAACCCTAACCCTAACCCTAACCCTAACCCTAACCCTAAGAGACCTAACCCTAAACGGAACTCTAAACCTCAGCTGTGCATGGCATGTACATAACCCTAACCCTAACCCTAACCCTAACCCTAACCCTAACCCTAACCCTAACCCTAATCCTAACCCTAACCCGCACCCTAACCCTAAAACTGACCCTGAGAGAGCTAACCCTAAATGGAACTCTAAACCTACAGCTGTGCATGGCATGTACCTAACCCTAACCCTAACCGTAACCCTAACCCTAACCCTAACCCTAACCCTAACCCTAACTCTAACCCTAACCCTAAGAGACCTAACCCTAAACGGAACTCAAAACCTCAGCTGTGCATGGCATGTACCTAACCCTAACCCTAATCCTGACCCTAAGAGGCCTAACCCTAGACGGAATTCAAAACCTCAGCTGTGCATGGCATGTGCCTAACCCTAACCCTAACCCTAACCCTAACCCTAACCCTAAAAGACCTAACCCTAAACGGAACTCTAAACCTCAGCTGTGCATGGAATGTACCTAACCCTAACCCTAACCCTAACCCTAACCCTAATCATGACACTAAGAGGCTTAACCCTAAACGGAACTCAACCTCAGCTGTGCATGGCAGGTACATAACCATCATCCTAGCCCTAACCCTAACCCTAACCCTAACCTTAAGAGACCTAACCCTAAATGGAACTCAAAACCTCATCTGTGCTTGGCATGTACCTAACCCTAACCCTAACCCTAACCCTAACCCTAACCCTAACCCTAACCCTAACCCTAACCCTAACCCTAACCCTAACCCTAAGAGACCTAACACTAAACGGAACTCAAAACCTCAGCTGTGCATGGCATGTACCTAATCCTAACCCTAACCCTAACCCTAACCCTAACCCTAACCCTAACCCTAACCCTAACCCTAACCCTAACCCTAACCCTAACCCTAACCCTAACCCTAACCCTAACCCTAACCCTAACCTTAAAAGACCTAACCCTAACCGGAACTCTAAACCTACAGCTGTGCATGGCATGTACCTAACCCTAACCCTAACCCTAACCCTTACCTTAACCCTAACCCTAAGAGACCTAACCCTAAATGGAACTCAAAACCTCAGCTGTGCATGGCATGTACCTAACCCTAACCCTAACCCTAACCCTAACCCTAACCCTAACCCTAAAAGACCTAACCCTACACGGAACTCTAAACCTCAGCTGTGCTTGGCATGTACATAACCCTAACCCTAACCCTAACCCTAACCCTAACCTTAAGAGACCTAACCCTAAATGGAACTCAAAACCTCATCTGTGCTTGGCATGTACCTAACCCTAACCCTAACCCTAACCCTAACCCTAACCCTAACCCTAACCCTAACCCTAACCCTAACCCTAAGAGACCTAACCCTAAACGGAACTCAAAACCTCAGCTGTGCATGGCATGTACCTAATCCTAACCCTAACCCTAACCCTAACCCTAACCCTAACCCTAACCCTAACCCTAACCTTAAAAGACCTAACCCTAAACAAAACTCTCAACCTACAACTGTGCATGGCATGTACCTAACCCTAACCCTAACCCTAACCCTAACCCTAACCCTAACCCTAACTGTAACCCTAACCTTAACCCTAAACCTAAGAGACCTAACCCTAAACGGAACTCTAAACCTCAGTTGTGCATGGCATGTACCTATACCCTAACCCTAACCCTAACCCTAACCCTAACCCTAATCCTAAACCTAACCCTAACCCTAATCCTGACCCTAACAGGCCTAACCCTAGTCGGAACTCTAAACCTCAGCTGTGCATGGAATGTACATAACCCTAACCCTAACCCTAACCCTAACCCTAACCCTAACCCTAACACTAACCCTAAGAGACCTAACCCTACACGGAACTCAAAACCTCAGCTGTGCATGGCATGTACCTAACCCTAACCCTAACCCTAACCCTAACCCTAACCCTAACCGTAACCCTAACCGTAACCCTAACACTAACCCTAACCCTAACCCTAAGAGACCTAACCATAAACAGAACTCTAAACTTCAGCTGTGCATGGCATGTACCTAACCCTAACCCTAACCCTAACCCTAACCCTAACCCTAACCCTAACCCTAACCCTAACCCTAACCCTAACCCTAACCCTAACCCTAACCCTAAAACTGACCCTGAGAGAGCTAACCCTAAATGGAACTCTAAACCTACAGCTGTGCATGGCATGTACCTAACCCTAACCCTAACCGTAACCCTAACCCTAACCGTAACCCTAACCCTAACCCTAACTCTAACCCTAACCCTAAGAGACCTAACCCTAAACGGAACTCAAAACCTCAGCTGTGCATGGCATGTACCTAACCCTAAACCTAACCCTAACCCTAAGAGACCTAACCATAAACGGAACTCTAAACCTCAGCTGTGCATGGCATGTACCTAACCCTAACCCTAACCCTAACCCTAACCCTAACCCTAACCCTAAAAGACCTAACCCTAAACGGAACTCAAAACCTCAGCTGTGCATGGAATGTACCTAACCCTAACCCTAACCCTAACCCTAACCCTAATCATGACACTAAGAGGCTTAACCCTAAACGGAACTCAACCTCAGCTGTGAATGGCAGGTACATAACCATCATCCTAGCCCTAACCCTAACCCTAACCCTAACCCTAACCCTAACCCTAACCCTAAGAGACCTAACCCTAAACGGAACTCAAAACCTCAGCTGTGCATGGCATGTACCTAACCCTAACCCTAACCCTAACCCTAACCCTAACCTTAAGAGACCTAACCCTAAACGGAACTCAAAACCTCAGCTCTGCTTGGCATGTACCTAACCCTAACCCTAACCCTAATCCTAAACCTAACCCTAACCCTAACCCTAACCCTAACCCTAACCCTAACCCTAAGAGACCTAACACTAAACGGAACTCAAAACCTCAGCTGTGCATGGCATGTACCTAAACCTAACCCTAACCCTAACCCTAACCCTAACCCTAACCCTAACCCTAACCCTAACCCTAACCCTAACCCTAACCCTAAGAGACCTAACCCTACACGGAACTCTAAACCTCAGCTGTGCATGGCATGTTCCTAACCCTAACCCTAACCCTAACCCTAACCCTAACCCTAACCCTAACCCTAACCCTAACCCTAACCCTAATCCTGACCCTAAGAGGCCTAACCCTAGACGGAATTCAAAACCTCAGCTGTGCATGGCATGTGCCTAACCCTAACCCTAACCCTAACCCTAACCCTAACCCTAAAAGACCTAACCCTAAACGGAACTCTAAACCTCAGCTGTGCATGGAATGTACCTAACCCTAACCCTAACCCTAACCCTAACCCTAATCCTAAGAGACCTAACCCTAAACGGAACTCAAAACCTCAGCTCTGCTTGGCATGTACCTAACCCTAACCCTAACCCTAAACCTAACCCTAACCCTAACCCTAACCCTAACCCTAACCCTAACCCTAACCCTAACCCTAATCATGACACTAAGAGGCTTAACCCTAAACGGAACTCAACCTCAGCTGTGCATGGCAGGTACATAACCATCATCCTAGCCCTAACCCTAACCCTAACCCTAACCTTAAGAGACCTAACCCTAAATGGAACTCAAAACCTCATCTGTGCTTGGCATGTACCTAACCCTAACCCTAACCCTAACCCTAACCCTAACCCTAACCCTAACCCTAACCCTAACCCTAACCCTAACCCTAAGAGACCTAACACTAAACGGAACTCAAAACCTCAGCTGTGCATGGCATGTACCTAATCCTAACCCTAACCCTAACCCTAACCCTAACCCTAACCCTAACCCTAACCCTAACCCTAACCCTAACCCTAACCCTAACCCTAACCCTAACCCTAACCCTAACCCTAACCCTAACCTTAAAAGACCTAACCCTAACCGGAACTCTAAACCTACAGCTGTGCATGGCATGTACCTAACCCTAACCCTAACCCTAACCCTTACCTTAACCCTAACCCTAAGAGACCTAACCCTAAATGGAACTCAAAACCTCAGCTGTGCATGGCATGTACCTAACCCTAACCCTAACCCTAACCCTAACCCTAACCCTAACCCTAAAAGACCTAACCCTACACGGAACTCTAAACCTCAGCTGTGCTTGGCATGTACATAACCCTAACCCTAACCCTAACCCTAACCCTAACCTTAAGAGACCTAACCCTAAATGGAACTCAAAACCTCATCTGTGCTTGGCATGTACCTAACCCTAACCCTAACCCTAACCCTAACCCTAACCCTAACCCTAACCCTAACCCTAACCCTAACCCTAAGAGACCTAACCCTAAACGGAACTCAAAACCTCAGCTGTGCATGGCATGTACCTAATCCTAACCCTAACCCTAACCCTAACCCTAACCCTAACCCTAACCCTAACCCTAACCTTAAAAGACCTAACCCTAAACAAAACTCTCAACCTACAACTGTGCATGGCATGTACCTAACCCTAACCCTAACCCTAACCCTAACCCTAACCCTAACCCTAACTGTAACCCTAACCTTAACCCTAACCCTAAGAGACCTAACCCTAAACGGAACTCTAAACCTCAGTTGTGCATGGCATGTACCTATACCCTAACCCTAACCCTAACCCTAACCCTAACCCTAATCCTAAACCTAACCCTAACCCTAATCCTGACCCTAACAGGCCTAACCCTAGTCGGAACTCTAAACCTCAGCTGTGCATGGAATGTACATAACCCTAACCCTAACCCTAACCCTAACCCTAACCCTAACCCTAACACTAACCCTAAGAGACCTAACCCTACACGGAACTCAAAACCTCAGCTGTGCATGGCATGTACCTAACCCTAACCCTAACCCTAACCCTAACCCTAACCCTAACCGTAACCCTAACCGTAACCCTAACACTAACCCTAACCCTAACCCTAAGAGACCTAACCATAAACAGAACTCTAAACTTCAGCTGTGCATGGCATGTACCTAACCCTAACCCTAACCCTAACCCTAACCCTAACCCTAACCCTAACCCTAACCCTAACCCTAACCCTAACCCTAACCCTAACCCTAAAACTGACCCTGAGAGAGCTAACCCTAAATGGAACTCTAAACCTACAGCTGTGCATGGCATGTACCTAACCCTAACCCTAACCGTAACCCTAACCCTAACCGTAACCCTAACCCTAACCCTAACTCTAACCCTAACCCTAAGAGACCTAACCCTAAACGGAACTCAAAACCTCAGCTGTGCATGGCATGTACCTAACCCTAAACCTAACCCTAACCCTAAGAGACCTAACCATAAACGGAACTCTAAACCTCAGCTGTGCATGGCATGTACCTAACCCTAACCCTAACCCTAACCCTAACCCTAACCCTAACCCTAAAAGACCTAACCCTAAACGGAACTCAAAACCTCAGCTGTGCATGGAATGTACCTAACCCTAACCCTAACCCTAACCCTAACCCTAATCATGACACTAAGAGGCTTAACCCTAAACGGAACTCAACCTCAGCTGTGAATGGCAGGTACATAACCATCATCCTAGCCCTAACCCTAACCCTAACCCTAACCCTAACCCTAACCCTAACCCTAACCCTAAGAGACCTAACCCTAAACGGAACTCAAAACCTCAGCTGTGCATGGCATGTACCTAACCCTAACCCTAACCCTAACCCTAACCCTAACCTTAAGAGACCTAACCCTAAACGGAACTCAAAACCTCAGCTCTGCTTGGCATGTACCTAACCCTAACCCTAACCCTAATCCTAAACCTAACCCTAACCCTAACCCTAACCCTAACCCTAACCCTAACCCTAAGAGACCTAACACTAAACGGAACTCAAAACCTCAGCTGTGCATGGCATGTACCTAAACCTAACCCTAACCCTAACCCTAACCCTAACCCTAACCCTAACCCTAACCCTAACCCTAACCCTAACCCTAACCCTAAGAGACCTAACCCTACACGGAACTCTAAACCTCAGCTGTGCATGGCATGTTCCTAACCCTAACCCTAACCCTAACCCTAACCCTAACCCTAACCCTAACCCTAACCCTAACCCTAATCCTGACCCTAAGAGGCCTAACCCTAGACGGAATTCAAAACCTCAGCTGTGCATGGCATGTGCCTAACCCTAACCCTAACCCTAACCCTAACCCTAACCCTAAAAGACCTAACCCTAAACGGAACTCTAAACCTCAGCTGTGCATGGAATGTACCTAACCCTAACCCTAACCCTAACCCTAACCCTAATCCTAAGAGACCTAACCCTAAACGGAACTCAAAACCTCAGCTCTGCTTGGCATGTACCTAACCCTAACCCTAACCCTAAACCTAACCCTAACCCTAACCCTAACCCTAACCCTAATCCTAACCCTAACCCTAACCCTAATCATGACACTAAGAGGCTTAACCCTAAACGGAACTCAACCTCAGCTGTGCATGGCAGGTACATAACCATAATCCTAGCCCTAACCCTAACCCTAACCCTAACCCTAACCCTAACCCTAACCCTAAGAGACCTAACCCTAAACGGAACTCTAAACCTCAGCTGTGCATGGCATGTACATAACCCTAACCCTAACCCTAACCCTAACCCTAACCCTAACCCTAACCCTAACCCTAATCCTAACCCTAACCCGCACCCTAACCCTAAAACTGACCCTGAGAGAGCTAACCCTAAATGGAACTCTAAACCTACAGCTGTGCATGGCATGTACCTAACCCTAACCCTAACCGTAACCCTAACCCTAACCCTAACCCTAACCCTAACCCTAACTCTAACCCTAACCCTAAGAGACCTAACCCTAAACGGAACTCAAAACCTCAGCTGTGCATGGCATGTACCTAACCCTAACCCTAATCCTGACCCTAAGAGGCCTAACCCTAGACGGAATTCAAAACCTCAGCTGTGCATGGCATGTGCCTAACCCTAACCCTAACCCTAACCCTAACCCTAACCCTAAAAGACCTAACCCTAAACGGAACTCTAAACCTCAGCTGTGCATGGAATGTACCTAACCCTAACCCTAACCCTAACCCTAACCCTAATCATGACACTAAGAGGCTTAACCGTAAACGGAACTCAACCTCAGCTGTGCATGGCAGGTACATAACCATCATCCTAGCCCTAACCCTAACCCTAACCCTAACCTTAAGAGACCTAACCCTAAATGGAACTCAAAACCTCATCTGTGCTTGGCATGTACCTAACCCTAACCCTAACCCTAACCCTAACCCTAACCCTAACCCTAACCCTAACCCTAACCCTAACCCTAACCCTAAGAGACCTAACACTAAACGGAACTCAAAACCTCAGCTGTGCATGGCATGTACCTAATCCTAACCCTAACCCTAACCCTAACCCTAACCCTAACCCTAACCCTAACCCTAACCCTAACCCTAACCCTAACCCTAACCCTAACCCTAACCCTAACCCTAACCTTAAAAGACCTAACCCTAACCGGAACTCTAAACCTACAGCTGTGCATGGCATGTACCTAACCCTAACCCTAACCCTAACCCTTACCTTAACCCTAACCCTAAGAGACCTAACCCTAAATGGAACTCAAAACCTCAGCTGTGCATGGCATGTACCTAACCCTAACCCTAACCCTAACCCTAACCCTAACCCTAACCCTAAAAGACCTAACCCTACACGGAACTCTAAACCTCAGCTGTGCTTGGCATGTACATAACCCTAACCCTAACCCTAACCCTAACCCTAACCTTAAGAGACCTAACCCTAAATGGAACTCAAAACCTCATCTGTGCTTGGCATGTACCTAACCCTAACCCTAACCCTAACCCTAACCCTAACCCTAACCCTAACCCTAACCCTAACCCTAACCCTAACCCTAAGAGACCTAACCCTAAACGGAACTCAAAACCTCAGCTGTGCATGGCATGTACCTAATCCTAACCCTAACCCTAACCCTAACCCTAACCCTAACCCTAACCCTAACCCTAACCCTAACCTTAAAAGACCTAACCCTAAACAAAACTCTAAACCTACAACTGTGCATGGCATGTACCTAACCCTAACCCTAACCCTAACCCTAACCCTAACCCTAACCCTAACTGTAACCCTAACCTTAACCCTAACCCTAAGAGACCTAACCCTAAACGGAACTCTAAACCTCAGTTGTGCATGGCATGTACCTATACCCTAACCCTAACCCTAACCCTAACCCTAACCCTAATCCTAAACCTAACCCTAACCCTAATCCTGACCGTAACAGGCCTAACCCTAGTCGGAACTCTAAACCTCAGCTGTGCATGGAATGTACATAACCCTAACCCTAACCCTAACCCTAACCCTAACCCTAACCCTAACACTAACCCTAAGAGACCTAACCCTACACGGAACTCAAAACCTCAGCTGTGCATGGCATGTACCTAACCCTAACCCTAACCCTAACCCTAACCCTAACCCTAACCGTAACCCTAACCGTAACCCTAACACTAACCCTAACCCTAACCCTAAGAGACCTAACCATAAACAGAACTCTAAACTTCAGCTGTGCATGGCATGTACCTAACCCTAACCCTAACCCTAACCCTAACCCTAACCCTAACCCTAACCCTAACCCTAACCCTAACCCTAACCCTAACCCTAACCCTAACCCTAAAACTGACCCTGAGAGAGCTAACCCTAAATGGAACTCTAAACCTACAGCTGTGCATGGCATGTACCTAACCCTAACCCTAACCGTAACCCTAACCCTAACCGTAACCCTAACCCTAACCCTAACTCTAACCCTAACCCTAAGAGACCTAACCCTAAACGGAACTCAAAACCTCAGCTGTGCATGGCATGTACCTAACCCTAAACCTAACCCTAACCCTAAGAGACCTAACCATAAACGGAACTCTAAACCTCAGCTGTGCATGGCATGTACCTAACCCTAACCCTAACCCTAACCCTAACCCTAACCCTAACCCTAAAAGACCTAACCCTAAACGGAACTCAAAACCTCAGCTGTGCATGGAATGTACCTAACCCTAACCCTAACCCTAACCCTAACCCTAATCATGACACTAAGAGGCTTAACCCTAAACGGAACTCAACCTCAGCTGTGAATGGCAGGTACATAACCATCATCCTAGCCCTAACCCTAACCCTAACCCTAACCCTAACCCTAACCCTAACCCTAACCCTAAGAGACCTAACCCTAAACGGAACTCAAAACCTCAGCTGTGCATGGCATGTACCTAACCCTAACCCTAACCCTAACCCTAACCCTAACCCTAACCTTAAGAGACCTAACCCTAAACGGAACTCAAAACCTCAGCTCTGCTTGGCATGTACCTAACCCTAACCCTAACCCTAATCCTAAACCTAACCCTAACCCTAACCCTAACCCTAACCCTAACCCTAACCCTAAGAGACCTAACACTAAACGGAACTCAAAACCTCAGCTGTGCATGGCATGTACCTAAACCTAACCCTAACCCTAACCCTAACCCTAACCCTAAC
>NW_026599592.1:4032500-4045000 GCF_023634155.1 Falco peregrinus | reverse complement strand
ATCCTAACCCTAACCCTAACCCTAATCCTGACCCTAAGAGGCCTAACCCTAGACGGAACTCTAAACCTCAGCTCTGCATGGCATGTACATAACCCTAACCCTAACCCTAACCCTAACCCTAACCCTAACCCTAACCCGCACCCTAACCCTAAAACTGACCCTGAGAGAGCTAACCCTAAATGGAACTCTAAACCTACAGCTGTGCATGGCATGTACCTAACCCTAACCCTAACCCTAACCCTAACCCTAACCCTAACCCTAACCCTAACCCTAACCCTAAGAGACCTAACCCTAAACGGAACTCTAAACCTCAGCTGTGCATGGCACGTACCTAACCCTAACCCTAACCCTAACCCTAACCCTAACCCTAACTCTAACCCTAACCCTAACCCTAACCCTAACCCTAATCCTGACCCTAAGAGGCCTAACCCTAGACGGAATTCAAAACCTCAGCTGTGCATGGCATGTGCCTAACCCTAACCCTAACCCTAACCCTAACCCTAACCCTAAAAGACCTAACCCTAAACGGAACTCTAAACCTCAGCTGTGCATGGAATGTACCTAACCCTAACCCTAACCCTAACCCTAACCCTAACCCTAACCCTAAGAGACCTAACCCTAAACGGAACTCAAAACCTCAGCTCTGCTTGGCATGTACCTAACCCTAACCCTAACCCTAACCCTAACCCTAACCCTAACCCTAACCCTAACCCTAACCCTAACCCTAACCCTAACCCTAACCCTAACCCTAATCATGACACTAAGAGGCTTAACCCTAAACGGAACTCAAGCTCAGCTGTGCATGGCAGGTACATAACCATAATCCTAGCCCTAACCCTAACCCTAACCCTAACCCTAACCCTAAGAGACCTAACCCTAAACGGAACTCAAAACCTCAGCTCTGCTTGGCATGTACCTAACCCTAACCCTAACCCTAACCCTAACCCTAACCCTAACCCTAACCCTAACCCTAACCCTAATCATGACACTAAGAGGCTTAACCCTAAACGGAACTCAAGCTCAGCTGTGCATGGCAGGTACATAAGCATAATCCTAGCCCTAACCCTAACCCTAACCCTAACCCTAACCCTAACCCTAACCCTAACCCTAACCCTAACCCTAACCCTAACCCTAACCCTAACCCTAAGAGACCTAACCCTAAACGGAACTCAAAACCTCAGCTGTGCATGGCATATACCTAACCCTAACCCTAACCCTAACCCTAACCCTAACCCTAACCCTAAAAGACCTATCCCTAAACGGAACTCTAAACCTCAGCTGTGCATGTCATGTACATAACCCTAACCCTAACCCTAACCCTAACCCTAACCCTAACCCTAACCCTAACCCTAATCCTAACCCTAACCCTAACCCTAACCCTAAAACTGACCCTGAGAGAGCTAACCCTAAATGGAACTCTAAACCTACAGCTGTGCATGGCATGTACCTAACCCTAACCCTAACCGTAACCCTAACCCTAACCGTAACCCTAACCCTAACCCTAACTCTAACCCTAACCCTAAGAGACCTAACCCTAAACGGAACTCAAAACCTCAGCTGTGCATGGCATGTACCTAACCCTAAACCTAACCCTAACCCTAAGAGACCTAACCCTAAACGGAATTCAAAACCTCAGCAGTGCATGGCATGTGCCTAACCCTAACCCTAACCCTAACCCTAACCCTAACCCTAAAAGACCTAACCCTAAACAGAACTCTAAACCTCAGCTGTGCATGGAATGTACCTAACCCTAACCCTAACCCTAACCCTAACCCTAATCATGACACTAAGAGGCTTAACCCTAAACGGAACTCAACCTCAGCTGTGCATGGCAGGTACATAACCATCATCCTAGCCCTAACCCTAACCCTAACCCTAACCCTAACCCTAACCCTAACCCTAACCCTAACCCTAACCCTAAGAGACCTAACCCTAAACGGAACTCAAAACCTCAGCTGTGCATGGCATGTACCTAACCCTAACCCTAACCCTAACCCTAACCCTAACCTTAAGAGACCTAACCCTAAATGGAACTCAAAACCTCATCTGTGCTTGGCATGTACCTAACCCTAACCCTAACCCTAACCCTAACCCTAACCCTAACCCTAACCCTAACCCTAACCCTAACCCTAACCCTAACCCTAAGAGACCTAACACTAAACGGAACTCAAAACCTCAGCTGTGCATGGCATGTACCTAATCCTAACCCTAACCCTAACCCTAACCCTAACCCTAACCCTAACCCTAACCCTAACCCTAACCCTAACCCTAACCCTAACCCTAACCTTAAAAGACCTAACCCTAACCGGAACTCTAAACCTACAGCTGTGCATGGCATGTACCTAACCCTAACCCTAACCCTAACCCTTACCTTAACCCTAACCCTAAGAGACATAACCCTAAATGGAACTCAAAACCTCAGCTGTGCATGGCATGTACCTAACCCTAACCCTAACCCTAACCCTAACCCTAACCCTAACCCTAAAAGACCTAACCCTACACGGAACTCTAAACCTCAGCTGTGCTTGGCATGTACATAACCCTAACCCTAACCCTAACCCTAACCCTAACCTTAAGAGACCTAACCCTAAATGGAACTCAAAACCTCATCTGTGCTTGGCATGTACCTAACCCTAACCCTAACCCTAACCCTAACCCTAACCCTAACCCTAACCCTAACCCTAACCCTAACCCTAACCCTAAGAGACCTAACCCTAAACGGAACTCAAAACCTCAGCTGTGCATGGCATGTACCTAATCCTAACCCTAACCCTAACCCTAACCCTAACCCTAACCCTAACCCTAACCCTAACCTTAAAAGACCTAACCCTAAACAAAACTCTAAACCTACAACTGTGCATGGCATGTACCTAACCCTAACCCTAACCCTAACCCTAACCCTAACCCTAACCCTAACCCTAACCGTAACCCTAACCTTAACCCTAACCCTAAGAGACCTAACCCTAAACGGAACTCAAAACCTCAGCTCTGCTTGGCATGTACCTAACCCTAACCCTAACCCTAACCCTAACCCTAACCTTAAGAGACCTAACCCTAAATGGAACTCAAAACCTCATCTGTGCTTGGCATGTACCTAACCCTAACCCTAACCCTAACCCTAACCCTAACCCTAACCCTAACCCTAACCCTAACCCTAACCCTAAGAGACCTAACCCTAAACGGAACTCAAAACCTCAGCTGTGCATGGCATGTACCTAATCCTAACCCTAACCCTAACCCTAACCCTAACCCTAACCCTAACCCTAACCCTAACCCTAACCTTAAAAGACCTAACCCTAAACAAAACTCTAAACCTACAACTGTGCATGGCATGTACCTAACCCTAACCCTAACCCTAACCCTAACCCTAACCCTAACCCTAACCCTAACCGTAACCCTAACCTTAACCCTAACCCTAAGAGACCTAACCCTAAACGGAACTCAAAACCTCAGCTCTGCTTGGCATGTACCTAACCCTAACCCTAACCCTAACCCTAACCCTAACCCTAACCCTAACCCTAACCCTAACCCTAACCCTAATCATGACACTAAGAGGCTTAACCCTAAACGGAACTCAAGCTCAGCTGTGCATGGCAGGTACATAAGCATAATCCTAGCCCTAACCCTAACCCTAACCCTAACCCTAACCCTAACCCTAACCCTAACCCTAACCCTAACCCTAACCCTAACCCTAAGAGACCTAACCCTAAACGGAACTCAAAACCTCAGCTGTGCATGGCATATACCTAACCCTAACCCTAACCCTAACCCTAACCCTAACCCTAACCCTAAAAGACCTATCCCTAAACGGAACTCTAAACCTCAGCTGTGCATGTCATGTACATAACCCTAACCCTAACCCTAACCCTAACCCTAACCTTAAGAGACCTAACCCTAAATGGAACTCAAAAACTCATCTGTGCTTGGCATGTACCTAACCCTAACCCTAACCCTAACCCTAACCCTAACCCTAATCCTAACCCTAACCCTAACCCTAAGAGACCTAACACTAAACGGAGCTCAAAACCTCAGCTGTGCATGGCACGTACCTAATCCTAACCCTAACCCTAACCCTAACCCTAACCCTAACCCTAACCCTAACCCTAACCCTAACCCTAACCCTAACCCTAACCTTAAAAGACCTAACCCTAAACGGAACTCTAAACCTACAGCTGTGCATGGCATGTACCTAACCCTAACCCTAACCCTAACCCTAACCCTAACCCTAACCCTTACCTTAACCCTAACCCTAAGAGACCTAACCCTAAACGGAACTCAAAACCTCAGCTGTGCATGGCATGTACCTAACCCTAACCCTAACCCTAACCCTAACCCTAACCCTAAGAGACCTAACCCTAAACGGAACTCTAAACCTCAGCTGTGCATGGCATGTACATAACCCTAACCCTAACCCTAACCCTAACCCTAACCCTAACCCTAACCCTAACCCTAACCCGCACCCTAACCCTAAAACTGACCCTGAGAGAGCTAACCCTAAATGGAACTCTAAACCTACAGCTGTGCATGGCATGTACCTAACCCTAACCCTAACCGGAACCCTAACCCTAACCGTAACCCTAACCCTAACCCTAACTCTAACCCTAACCCTAAGAGACCTAACCCTAAACGGAACTCAAAACCTCAGCTGTGCATGGCATGTACCTAACCCTAAACCTAACCCTAACCCTAAGAGACCTAACCCTAAACGGAATTCAAAACCTCAGCAGTGCATGGCATGTGCCTAACCCTAACCCTAACCCTAACCCTAACCCTAACCCTAAAAGACCTAACCCTAAACGGAACTCTAAACCTCAGCTGTGCATGGAATGTACCTAACCCTAACCCTAACCCTAACCCTAACCCTAATCATGACACTAAGAGGCTTAACCCTAAACGGAACTCAACCTCAGCTGTGCATGGCAGGTACATAACCATCATCCTAGCCCTAACCCTAACCCTAACCCTAACCCTAACCCTAACCCTAACCCTAACCCTAACCCTAAGAGACCTAACCCTAAACGGAACTCAAAACCTCAGCTGTGCATGGCATGTACCTAACCCTAACCCTAACCCTAACCCTAACCCTAACCTTAAGAGACCTAACCCTAAATGGAACTCAAAACCTCATCTGTGCTTGGCATGTACCTAACCCTAACCCTAACCCTAATCCTAACCCTAACCCTAACCCTAACCCTAACCCTAACCCTAACCCTAACCCTAACCCTAACCCTAAGAGACCTAACACTAAACGGAACTCAAAACCTCAGCTGTGCATGGCATGTACCTAATCCTAACCCTAACCCTAACCCTAACCCTAACCCTAACCCTAACCCTAACCCTAACCCTAACCCTAACCCTAACCCTAACCCTAACCCTAACCCTAACCTTAAAAGACCTAACCCTAACCGGAACTCTAAACCTACAGCTGTGCATGGCATGTACCTAACCCTAACCCTAACCCTAACCCTTACCTTAACCCTAACCCTAAGAGACATAACCCTAAATGGAACTCAAAACCTCAGCTGTGCATGGCATGTACCTAACCCTAACCCTAACCCTAACCCTAACCCTAACCCTAACCCTAAAAGACCTAACCCTACACGGAACTCTAAACCTCAGCTGTGCTTGGCATGTACATAACCCTAACCCTAACCCTAACCCTAACCCTAACCTTAAGAGACCTAACCCTAAATGGAACTCAAAACCTCATCTGTGCTTGGCATGTACCTAACCCTAACCCTAACCCTAACCCTAACCCTAACCCTAACCCTAACCCTAACCCTAACCCTAAGAGACCTAACCCTAAACGGAACTCAAAACCTCAGCTGTGCATGGCATGTACCTAATCCTAACCCTAACCCTAACCCTAACCCTAACCCTAACCCTAACCCTAACCCTAACCCTAACCTTAAAAGACCTAACCCTAAACAAAACTCTAAACCTACAACTGTGCATGGCATGTACCTAACCCTAACCCTAACCCTAACCCTAACCCTAACCCTAACCCTAACCCTAACCGTAACCCTAACCTTAACCCTAACCCTAAGAGACCTAACCCTAAACGGAACTCTAAACCTCAGTTGTGCATGGCATGTACCTATACCCTAACCCTAACCCTAACCCTAACCCTAATCCTAAACCTAACCCTAACCCTAATCCTGACCCTAACAGGCCTAACCCTAGTCGGAACTCTAAACCTCAGCTGTGCATGGCATGTACATAACCCTAACCCTAACCCTAACCCTAACCCTAACCCTAACCCTAACACTAACACTAACCCTAAGAGACCTAACCCTACACGGAACTCAAAACCTCAGCTGTGCATGGCATGTACCTAACCCTAACCCTAACCCTAACCCTAACCCTAACCCTAACCGTAACCCTAACCGTAACCCTAACACTAACCCTAACCCTAACCCTAAGAGACCTAACCATAAACAGAACTCTAAACTTCAGCTGTGCATGGCATGTACCTAACCCTAACCCTAACCCTAACCCTAACCCTAACCCTAACCCTAACCCTAAAACTGACCCTAAGAGAGCTAACCCTAAACGGAACTCTAAACCTCAGCTGTGCATGGCATGTACCTAACCCTAACCCTAACCCTAACCCTAACCCTAACCCTAACCCTAACCCTAACCCTAACCCTAACCCTAACCCTAACCCTAACCCGAACCTTAAAAGACCTAACCCTAAACGGAACTCTAAACCTACAGCTGTGCATGGCATGTACCTAACCCTAACCCTAACCCTAACCCTAACCCTAACCGTAACCCTAACCTTAACCCTAACGCTAAGAGACCTAACCCTAAACGGAACTCTAAACCTCAGTTGTGCATGGCATGTACCTAACCCTTACCCTAACCCTAACCCTAACCCTAACCCTAATCCTAAACCTAACCCTAACCCTAATCCTGACCCTAAGAGGCCTAACCCTAGACGGAACGCTAAACCTCAGCTGTGCATGGAATGTACCTAACCCTAACCCTAACCCTAACCCTAACCCTAACAATAACCCTAACCCTAACCCTAACCCTAACCTTAAAAGACCTAACCCTAAACGGAACTCTAAACCTACAGCTGTGCATGGCATGTACCTAACCCTAACCCTAACCCTAACCCTAACCCTAACCCTTACCTTAACCCTAACCCTAAGAGACCTAACCCTAAACGGAACTCAAAACCTCAGCTGTGCATGGCATGTACCTAACCCTAACCCTAACCCTAACCCTAACCCTAACCCTAAGAGACCTAACCCTAAACGGAACTCTAAACCTCAGCTGTGCATGGCATGTACATAACCCTAACCCTAACCCTAACCCTAACCCTAACCCTAACCCTAACCCTAAGAGACGTAACCCTACACGGAACTCTAAACCTCAGCTGTGCATGGCATGTTCCTAACCCTAACCCTAACCCTAACCCTAACCCTAACCCTAACCCTAACCCTAACCCTAACCCTAACCCTAACCCTAATCCTGACCCTAAGAGGCCTAACCCTAGACGGAATTCAAAACCTCAGCTGTGCATGGCATGTGCCTAACCCTAACCCTAACCCTAACCCTAACCCTAACCCTAAAAGACCTAACCCTAAACGGAACTCTAAACCTCAGCTGTGCATGGAATGTACCTAACCCTAACCCTAACCCTAACCCTAACCCTAAGAGACCTAACCCTAAACGGAACTCAAAACCTCAGCTGTGCATGGCATGTACCTAACCCTAACCATAACCCTAACCCTAACCCTAACCCTAACCCTAACCCTAACCCTAACCCTAACCCTAATCATGACACTAAGAGGCTTAACCCTAAACGGAACTCAACCTCAGCTGTGCATGGCAGGTACATAACCCTAATCCTAGCCCTAACCCTAACCCTAACCCTAACCCTAACCCTAACCCTAACCCTAACCCTAAGAGACCTAACCCTAAACGGAACTCAAAACCTCAGCTGTGCATGGCATATACCTAACCCTAACCCTAACCCTAACCCTAACCCTAACCCTAACCCTAACCCTAAAAGACCTATCCCTAAACGGAACTCTAAACCTCAGCTGTGCATGTCATGTACGTAACCCTAACCCTAACCCTAACCCTAACCCTAATCATGACACTAAGAGGCTTAACCCTAAACGGAACTCAACCTCAGCTGTGCATGGCAGGTACATAACCATCATCCTAGCCCTAACCCTAACCCTAACCCTAACCCTAACCCTAACCTTAAAAGACCTAACCCTAAACGGAACTCTAAACCTACAGCTGTGCATGGCATGTACCTAACCCTAACCCTAACCCTAACCCTAACCCTAACCCTTACCTTAACCCTAACCCTAAGAGACCTAACCCTAAACGGAACTCAAAACCTCAGCTGTGCATGGCATGTACCTAACCCTAACCCTAACCCTAACCCTAACCCTAACCCTAAGAGACCTAACCCTAAACGGAACTCTAAACCTCAGCTGTGCATGGCATGTACATAACCCTAACCCTAACCCTAACCCTAACCCTAACCCTAACCCTAACCCTAAGAGACCTAACCCTACACGGAACTCTAAACCTCAGCTGTGCATGGCATGTTCCTAACCCTAACCCTAACCCTAACCCTAACCCTAACCCTAACCCTAACCCTAACCCTAACCCTAATACTGACCCTAAGAGGCCTAACCCTAGACGGAATTCAAAACCTCAGCTGTGCATGGCATGTGCCTAACCCTAACCCTAACCCTAACCCTAACCCTAACCCTAAAAGACCTAACCCTAAACGGAACTCTAAACCTCAGCTGTGCATGGAATGTACCTAACCCTAACCCTAACCCTAACCCTAACCCTAATCCTAAGAGACCTAACCCTAAACGGAACTCAAAACCTCAGCTCTGCTTGGCATGTACCTAACCCTAACCCTAACCCTAACCCTAACCCTAACCCTAACCCTAACCCTAACCCTAACCCTAACCCTAACCCTAACCCTAACCCTAACCCTAACCCTAATCATGACACTAAGAGGCTTAACCCTAAACGGAACTCAACCTCAGCTGTGCATGGCAGGTACATAACCCTAATCCTAGCCCTAACCCTAACCCTAACCCTAACCCTAACCCTAACCCTAACCCTAAGAGACCTAACCCTAAACGGAACTCAAAACCTCAGCTGTGCATGGCATATACCTAACCCTAACCCTAACCCTAACCCTAACCCTAACCCTAACCCTAACCCTAAAAGACCTATCCCTAAACGGAACTCTAAACCTCAGCTGTGCATGTCATGTACGTAACCCTAACCCTAACCCTAACCCTAATCCTAATCATGACACTAAGAGGCTTAACCCTAAACGGAACTCAACCTCAGCTGTGCATGGCAGGTACATAACCATCATCCTAGCCCTAACCCTAACCCTAACCCTAACCCTAACCCTAACCCTAACCCTAACCCTAACCCTAACCCTAAGAGACCTAACCCTAAACGGAACTCAAAACCTCAGCTGAGCATGGCATGTACCTAACCCTAACCCTAACCCTAACCCTAACCCTAACCCTAAGAGACCTAACCCTAAATGGAACTCAAAACCTCATCTGTGCTTGGCATGTACCTAACCCTAACCCTAACCCTAATCCTAACCCTAACCCTAACCCTAACCCTAACCCTAACCCTAACCCTAACCCTAACCCTAACCCTAACCCTAAGAGACCTAACACTAAACGGAACTCAAAACCTCAGCTGTGCATGGCATGTACCTAATCCTAACCCTAACCCTAACCCTAACCCTAACCCTAACCCTGACCCTAATCCTAACCCTAACCTTAAAAGACCTAACCCTAACCGGAACTCTAAACCTACAGCTGTGCATGGCATGTACCTAACCCTAACCCTAACCCTAACCCTTACCTTAACCCTAACCCTAAGAGACCTAACCCTAAATGGAACTCAAAACCTCAGCTATGCATGGCATGTACCTAACCCTAACCCTAACCCTAACCCTAACCCTAACCCTAACCTTAAGAGACCTAACCCTAAATGGAACTCAAAACCTCATCTGTGCTTGGCATGTACCTAACCCTAACCCTAACCCTAACCCTAACCCTAACCCTAAGAGACCTAACCCTAAACGGAACTCAAAACCTCAGCTGTGCATGGCATGTACCTAATCCTAACCCTAACCCTAACCCTAACCCTAACCCTAACCCTAACCCTAACCTTAAAAGACCTAACCCTAAACAAAACTCTAAACCTACAACTGTGCATGGCATGTACCTAACCCTAACCCTAACCCTAACCCTAACCCTAACCCTAACCCTAACCGTAACCCTAACCTTAACCCTAACCCTAAGAGACCTAACCCTAAACGGAACTCTAAACCTCAGTTGTGCATGGCATGTACCTATACCCTAACCCTAACCCTAACCCTAACCCTAATCCTAAACCTAACCCTAACCCTAATCCTGACCCTAACAGGCCTAACCCTAGTCGGAACTCTAAACCTCAGCTGTGCATGGCATGTACATAACCCTAACCCTAACCCTAACCCTAACCCTAACCCTAACCCTAACACTAACACTAACCCTAAGAGACCTAACCCTACACGGAACTCAAAACCTCAGCTGTGCATGGCATGTACCTAACCCTAACCCTAACCCTAACCCTAACCCTAACCCTAACCGTAACCCTAACCGTAACCCTAACACTAACCCTAACCCTAACCCTAAGAGACCTAACCATAAACAGAACTCTAAACTTCAGCTGTGCATGGCATGTACCTAACCCTAACCCTAACCCTAACCCTAACCCTAACCCTAACCCTAACCCTAACCCTAAAACTGACCCTAAGAGAGCTAACCCTAAACGGAACTCTAAACCTCAGCTGTGCATGGCATGTACCTAACCCTAACCCTAACCCTAACCCTAACCCTAACCCTAACCCTAACCCTAACCCTAACCCTAACCCTAACCCTAACCCTAACCCGAACCTTAAAAGACCTAACCCTAAACGGAACTCTAAACCTACAGCTGTGCATGGCATGTACCTAACCCTAACCCTAACCCTAACCCTAACCCTAACCGTAACCCTAACCTTAACCCTAACGCTAAGAGACCTAACCCTAAACGGAACTCTAAACCTCAGTTGTGCATGGCATGTACCTAACCCTTACCCTAACCCTAACCCTAACCCTAACCCTAATCCTAAACCTAACCCTAACCCTAATCCTGACCCTAAGAGGCCTAACCCTAGACGGAACGCTAAACCTCAGCTGTGCATGGAATGTACCTAACCCTAACCCTAACCCTAACCCTAACCCTAACAATAACCCTAACCCTAACCCTAACCCTAACCTTAAAAGACCTAACCCTAAACGGAACTCTAAACCTACAGCTGTGCATGGCATGTACCTAACCCTAACCCTAACCCTAACCCTAACCCTAACCCTTACCTTAACCCTAACCCTAAGAGACCTAACCCTAAACGGAACTCAAAACCTCAGCTGTGCATGGCATGTACCTAACCCTAACCCTAACCCTAACCCTAACCCTAACCCTAAGAGACCTAACCCTAAACGGAACTCTAAACCTCAGCTGTGCATGGCATGTACATAACCCTAACCCTAACCCTAACCCTAACCCTAACCCTAACCCTAACCCTAAGAGACGTAACCCTACACGGAACTCTAAACCTCAGCTGTGCATGGCATGTTCCTAACCCTAACCCTAACCCTAACCCTAACCCTAACCCTAACCCTAACCCTAACCCTAACCCTAACCCTAATCCTGACCCTAAGAGGCCTAACCCTAGACGGAATTCAAAACCTCAGCTGTGCATGGCATGTGCCTAACCCTAACCCTAACCCTAACCCTAACCCTAACCCTAAAAGACCTAACCCTAAACGGAACTCTAAACCTCAGCTGTGCATGGAATGTACATAACCCTAACCCTAACCCTAACCCTAACCCTAACCCTAACCCTAAGAGACCTAACCCTAAACGGAACTCAAAACCTCAGCTGTGCATGGCATGTACCTAACCCTAACCCTAACCCTAACCCTAACCCTAACCCTAACCCTAACCCTAACCCTAACCCTAACCCTAATCATGACACTAAGAGGCTTAACCCTAAACGGAACTCAACCTCAGCTGTGCATGGCAGGTACATAACCCTAATCCTAGCCCTAACCCTAACCCTAACCCTAACCCTAACCCTAACCCTAACCCTAAGAGACCTAACCCTAAACGGAACTCAAAACCTCAGCTGTGCATGGCATGTACCTAACCCTAACCCTAACCCTAACCCTAACCCTAACCCTAACCCTAACCCTAACCCTAACCCTAACCCTAATCATGACACTAAGAGGCTTAACCCTAAACGGAACTCAACCTCAGCTGTGCATGGCAGGTACATAACCCTAATCCTAGCCCTAACCCTAACCCTAACCCTAACCCTAACCCTAACCCTAACCCTAAGAGACCTAACCCTAAACGGAACTCAAAACCTCAGCTGTGCATGGCATATACCT
>NW_026599592.1:4020000-4027500 GCF_023634155.1 Falco peregrinus | reverse complement strand
CTAACCCTAACCTTAAGAGACCTAACCCTAAATGGAACTCAAAAACTCATCTGTGCTTGGCATGTACCTAACCCTAACCCTAACCCTAACCCTAACCCTAACCCTAATCCTAACCCTAACCCTAACCCTAAGAGACCTAACACTAAACGGAGCTCAAAACCTCAGCTGTGCATGGCACGTACCTAATCCTAACCCTAACCCTAACCCTAACCCTAACCCTAACCCTAACCCTAACCCTAACCCTAACCCTAACCCTAACCCTAACCTTAAAAGACCTAACCCTAAACGGAACTCTAAACCTACAGCTGTGCATGGCATGTACCTAACCCTAACCCTAACCCTAACCCTAACCCTAACCCTAACCCTAACCCTTACCTTAACCCTAACCCTAAGAGACCTAACCCTAAACGGAACTCAAAACCTCAGCTGTGCATGGCATGTACCTAACCCTAACCCTAACCCTAACCCTAACCCTAACCCTAAGAGACCTAACCCTAAACGGAACTCTAAACCTCAGCTGTGCATGGCATGTACATAACCCTAACCCTAACCCTAACCCTAACCCTAACCCTAACCCTAACCCTAACCCTAACCCGCACCCTAACCCTAAAACTGACCCTGAGAGAGCTAACCCTAAATGGAACTCTAAACCTACAGCTGTGCATGGCATGTACCTAACCCTAACCCTAACCGGAACCCTAACCCTAACCGTAACCCTAACCCTAACCCTAACTCTAACCCTAACCCTAAGAGACCTAACCCTAAACGGAACTCAAAACCTCAGCTGTGCATGGCATGTACCTAACCCTAAACCTAACCCTAACCCTAAGAGACCTAACCCTAAACGGAATTCAAAACCTCAGCAGTGCATGGCATGTGCCTAACCCTAACCCTAACCCTAACCCTAACCCTAACCCTAAAAGACCTAACCCTAAACGGAACTCTAAACCTCAGCTGTGCATGGAATGTACCTAACCCTAACCCTAACCCTAACCCTAACCCTAATCATGACACTAAGAGGCTTAACCCTAAACGGAACTCAACCTCAGCTGTGCATGGCAGGTACATAACCATCATCCTAGCCCTAACCCTAACCCTAACCCTAACCCTAACCCTAACCCTAACCCTAACCCTAACCCTAAGAGACCTAACCCTAAACGGAACTCAAAACCTCAGCTGTGCATGGCATGTACCTAACCCTAACCCTAACCCTAACCCTAACCCTAACCTTAAGAGACCTAACCCTAAATGGAACTCAAAACCTCATCTGTGCTTGGCATGTACCTAACCCTAACCCTAACCCTAATCCTAACCCTAACCCTAACCCTAACCCTAACCCTAACCCTAACCCTAACCCTAACCCTAAGAGACCTAACACTAAACG
The DNA here is from genome assembly GCF_023634155.1 of Falco peregrinus. Taxonomy (NCBI): domain Eukaryota; kingdom Metazoa; phylum Chordata; class Aves; order Falconiformes; family Falconidae; genus Falco; species Falco peregrinus. Next base: position 4,026,116 of record NW_026599592.1, on the reverse strand, counting down.
GAACTCAAAACCTCAGCTGTGCATGGCATGTACCTAATCCTAACCCTAACCCTAACCCTAACCCTAACCCTAACCCTAACCCTAACCCTAACCCTAACCCTAACCCTAACCCTAACCCTAACCTTAAAAGACCTAACCCTAACCGGAACTCTAAACCTACAGCTGTGCATGGCATGTACCTAACCCTAACCCTAACCCTAACCCTTACCTTAACCCTAACCCTAAGAGACATAACCCTAAATGGAACTCAAAACCTCAGCTGTGCATGGCATGTACCTAACCCTAACCCTAACCCTAACCCTAACCCTAACCCTAACCCTAAAAGACCTAACCCTACACGGAACTCTAAACCTCAGCTGTGCTTGGCATGTACATAACCCTAACCCTAACCCTAACCCTAACCCTAACCTTAAGAGACCTAACCCTAAATGGAACTCAAAACCTCATCTGTGCTTGGCATGTACCTAACCCTAACCCTAACCCTAACCCTAACCCTAACCCTAACCCTAACCCTAACCCTAACCCTAACCCTAAGAGACCTAACCCTAAACGGAACTCAAAACCTCAGCTGTGCATGGCATGTACCTAATCCTAACCCTAACCCTAACCCTAACCCTAACCCTAACCCTAACCCTAACCCTAACCCTAACCCTAACCTTAAAAGACCTAACCCTAAACAAAACTCTAAACCTACAACTGTGCATGGCATGTACCTAACCCTAACCCTAACCCTAACCCTAACCCTAACCCTAACCCTAACCCTAACCGTAACCCTAACCTTAACCCTAACCCTAAGAGACCTAACCCTAAACGGAACTCTAAACCTCAGTTGTGCATGGCATGTACCTATACCCTAACCCTAACCCTAACCCTAACCCTAATCCTAAACCTAACCCTAACCCTAATCCTGACCCTAACAGGCCTAACCCTAGTCGGAACTCTAAACCTCAGCTGTGCATGGCATGTACATAACCCTAACCCTAACCCTAACCCTAACCCTAACCCTAACCCTAACACTAACACTAACCCTAAGAGACCTAACCCTACACGGAACTCAAAACCTCAGCTGTGCATGGCATGTACCTAACCCTAACCCTAACCCTAACCCTAACCCTAACCCTAACCGTAACCCTAACCGTAACCCTAACACTAACCCTAACCCTAACCCTAAGAGACCTAACCATAAACAGAACTCTAAACTTCAGCTGTGCATGGCATGTACCTAACCCTAACCCTAACCCTAACCCTAACCCTAACCCTAACCCTAAAACTGACCCTAAGAGAGCTAACCCTAAACGGAACTCTAAACCTCAGCTGTGCATGGCATGTACCTAACCCTAACCCTAACCCTAACCCTAACCCTAACCCTAACCCTAACCCTAACCCTAACCCTAACCCTAACCCTAACCCTAACCCGAACCTTAAAAGACCTAACCCTAAACGGAACTCTAAACCTACAGCTGTGCATGGCATGTACCTAACCCTAACCCTAACCCTAACCCTAACCCTAACCGTAACCCTAACCTTAACCCTAACGCTAAGAGACCTAACCCTAAACGGAACTCTAAACCTCAGTTGTGCATGGCATGTACCTAACCCTTACCCTAACCCTAACCCTAACCCTAACCCTAATCCTAAACCTAACCCTAACCCTAATCCTGACCCTAAGAGGCCTAACCCTAGACGGAACGCTAAACCTCAGCTGTGCATGGAATGTACCTAACCCTAACCCTAACCCTAACCCTAACCCTAACAATAACCCTAACCCTAACCCTAACCCTAACCTTAAAAGACCTAACCCTAAACGGAACTCTAAACCTACAGCTGTGCATGGCATGTACCTAACCCTAACCCTAACCCTAACCCTAACCCTAACCCTTACCTTAACCCTAACCCTAAGAGGCCTAACCCTAGACGGAATTCAAAACCTCAGCTGTGCATGGCATGTACCTAACCCTAACCCTAACCCTAACCCTAACCCTAACCCTAACCCTAAAAGACCTAACCCTAAACGGAACTCTAAACCTCAGCTGTGCATGGAATGTACCTAACCCTAACCCTAACCCTAACCCTAACCCTAACCCTAAGAGACCTAACCCTAAACGGAACTCAAAACCTCAGCTGTGCATGGCATGTACCTAACCCTAACCATAACCCTAACCCTAACCCTAACCCTAACCCTAACCCTAACCCTAACCCTAACCCTAACCCTAATCATGACACTAAGAGGCTTAACCCTAAACGGAACTCAACCTCAGCTGTGCATGGCAGGTACATAACCCTAATCCTAGCCCTAACCCTAACCCTAACCCTAACCCTAACCCTAACCCTAACCCTAAGAGACCTAACCCTAAACGGAACTCAAAACCTCAGCTGTGCATGGCATATACCTAACCCTAACCCTAACCCTAACCCTAACCCTAACCCTAACCCTAACCCTAAAAGACCTATCCCTAAACGGAACTCTAAACCTCAGCTGTGCATGTCATGTACGTAACCCTAACCCTAACCCTAACCCTAACCCTAATCATGACACTAAGAGGCTTAACCCTAAACGGAACTCAACCTCAGCTGTGCATGGCAGGTACATAACCATCATCCTAGCCCTAACCCTAACCCTAACCCTAACCCTAACCCTAACCTTAAAAGACCTAACCCTAAACGGAACTCTAAACCTACAGCTGTGCATGGCATGTACCTAACCCTAACCCTAACCCTAACCCTAACCCTAACCCTTACCTTAACCCTAACCCTAAGAGACCTAACCCTAAACGGAACTCAAAACCTCAGCTGTGCATGGCATGTACCTAACCCTAACCCTAACCCTAACCCTAACCCTAACCCTAAGAGACCTAACCCTAAACGGAACTCTAAACCTCAGCTGTGCATGGCATGTACATAACCCTAACCCTAACCCTAACCCTAACCCTAACCCTAACCCTAACCCTAAGAGACCTAACCCTACACGGAACTCTAAACCTCAGCTGTGCATGGCATGTTCCTAACCCTAACCCTAACCCTAACCCTAACCCTAACCCTAACCCTAACCCTAACCCTAACCCTAACCCTAACCCTAATACTGACCCTAAGAGGCCTAACCCTAGACGGAATTCAAAACCTCAGCTGTGCATGGCATGTGCCTAACCCTAACCCTAACCCTAACCCTAACCCTAACCCTAAAAGACCTAACCCTAAACGGAACTCTAAACCTCAGCTGTGCATGGAATGTACCTAACCCTAACCCTAACCCTAACCCTAACCCTAATCCTAAGAGACCTAACCCTAAACGGAACTCAAAACCTCAGCTCTGCTTGGCATGTACCTAACCCTAACCCTAACCCTAACCCTAACCCTAACCCTAACCCTAACCCTAACCCTAACCCTAACCCTAACCCTAACCCTAACCGTAACCCTAATCATGACACTAAGAGGCTTAACCCTAAACGGAACTCAACCTCAGCTGTGCATGGCAGGTACATAACCCTAATCCTAGCCCTAACCCTAACCCTAACCCTAACCCTAACCCTAACCCTAACCCTAAGAGACCTAACCCTAAACGGAACTCAAAACCTCAGCTGTGCATGGCATATACCTAACCCTAACCCTAACCCTAACCCTAACCCTAACCCTAACCCTAACCCTAAAAGACCTATCCCTAAACGGAACTCTAAACCTCAGCTGTGCATGTCATGTACGTAACCCTAACCCTAACCCTAACCCTAATCCTAATCATGACACTAAGAGGCTTAACCCTAAACGGAACTCAACCTCAGCTGTGCATGGCATGTACCTAACCCTAACCCTAACCCTAACCCTTACCTTAACCCTAACCCTAAGAGACCTAACCCTAAATGGAACTCAAAACCTCAGCTATGCATGGCATGTACCTAACCCTAACCCTAACCCTAACCCTAACCCTAACCCTAACCTTAAGAGACCTAACCCTAAATGGAACTCAAAACCTCATCTGTGCTTGGCATGTACCTAACCCTAACCCTAACCCTAACCCTAACCCTAACCCTAACCCTAAGAGACCTAACCCTAAACGGAACTCAAAACCTCAGCTGTGCATGGCATGTACCTAATCCTAACCCTAACCCTAACCCTAACCCTAACCCTAACCCTAACCCTAACCTTAAAAGACCTAACCCTAAACAAAACTCTAAACCTACAACTGTGCATGGCATGTACCTAACCCTAACCCTAACCCTAACCCTAACCCTAACCCTAACCCTAACCGTAACCCTAACCTTAACCCTAACCCTAAGAGACCTAACCCTAAACGGAACTCTAAACCTCAGTTGTGCATGGCATGTACCTATACCCTAACCCTAACCCTAACCCTAACCCTAATCCTAAACCTAACCCTAACCCTAATCCTGACCCTAACAGGCCTAACCCTAGTCGGAACTCTAAACCTCAGCTGTGCATGGCATGTACATAACCCTAACCCTAACCCTAACCCTAACCCTAACCCTAACCCTAACACTAACACTAACCCTAAGAGACCTAACCCTACACGGAACTCAAAACCTCAGCTGTGCATGGCATGTACCTAACCCTAACCCTAACCCTAACCCTAACCCTAACCCTAACCCTAACCCTAACCCTAACCCTAATCATGACACTAAGAGGCTTAACCCTAAACGGAACTCAACCTCAGCTGTGCATGGCAGGTACATAACCCTAATCCTAGCCCTAACCCTAACCCTAACCCTAACCCTAACCCTAACCCTAACCCTAAGAGACCTAACCCTAAACGGAACTCAAAACCTCAGCTGTGCATGGCATATACCTAACCCTAACCCTAACCCTAACCCTAACCCTAACCCTAACCCTAACCCTAAAAGACCTATCCCTAAACGGAACTCTAAACCTCAGCTGTGCATGTCATGTACGTAACCCTAACCCTAACCCTAACCCTAACCCTAATCATGACACTAAGAGGCTTAACCCTAAACGGAACTCAACCTCAGCTGTGCATGGCAGGTACATAACCATCATCCTAGCCCTAACCCTAACCCTAACCCTAACCCTAACCCTAACCTTAAAAGACCTAACCCTAAACGGAACTCTAAACCTACAGCTGTGCATGGCATGTACCTAACCCTAACCCTAACCCTAACCCTAACCCTAACCCTTACCTTAACCCTAACCCTAAGAGACCTAACCCTAAACGGAACTCAAAACCTCAGCTGTGCATGGCATGTACCTAACCCTAACCCTAACCCTAACCCTAACCCTAACCCTAAGAGACCTAACCCTAAACGGAACTCTAAACCTCAGCTGTGCATGGCATGTACATAACCCTAACCCTAACCCTAACCCTAACCCTAACCCTAACCCTAACCCTAAGAGACCTAACCCTACACGGAACTCTAAACCTCAGCTGTGCATGGCATGTTCCTAACCCTAACCCTAACCCTAACCCTAACCCTAACCCTAACCCTAACCCTAACCCTAACCCTAACCCTAACCCTAATACTGACCCTAAGAGGCCTAACCCTAGACGGAATTCAAAACCTCAGCTGTGCATGGCATGTGCCTAACCCTAACCCTAACCCTAACCCTAACCCTAACCCTAAAAGACCTAACCCTAAACGGAACTCTAAACCTCAGCTGTGCATGGAATGTACCTAACCCTAACCCTAACCCTAACCCTAACCCTAATCCTAAGAGACCTAACCCTAAACGGAACTCAAAACCTCAGCTCTGCTTGGCATGTACCTAACCCTAACCCTAACCCTAACCCTAACCCTAACCCTAACCCTAACCCTAACCCTAACCCTAACCCTAACCCTAACCCTAACCCTAACCCTAATCATGACACTAAGAGGCTTAACCCTAAACGGAACTCAACCTCAGCTGTGCATGGCAGGTACATAACCCTAATCCTAGCCCTAACCCTAACCCTAACCCTAACCCTAACCCTAACCCTAACCCTAAGAGACCTAACCCTAAACGGAACTCAAAACCTCAGCTGTGCATGGCATATACCTAACCCTAACCCTAACCCTAACCCTAACCCTAACCCTAACCCTAACCCTAAAAGACCTATCCCTAAACGGAACTCTAAACCTCAGCTGTGCATGTCATGTACGTAACCCTAACCCTAA
>NW_026599592.1:3995000-4005000 GCF_023634155.1 Falco peregrinus | reverse complement strand
AACCCTAAGCCTAAGAGACCTAACCCTAAACGGAACTCAAAACCTCAGCTGTGCATGGCATGTACCTAACCCTAACCCTAACCCTAACCCTAACCCTAACCTTAAGAGACCTAACCCTAAATGGAACTCAAAACCTCATCTGTGCTTGGCATGTACCTAACCCTAACCCTAACCCTAATCCTAACCCTAACCCTAACCCTAACCCTAACCCTAACCCTAACCCTAACCCTAAGAGACCTAACACTAAACGGAACTCAAAACCTCAGCTGTGCATGGCATGTACCTAATCCTAACCCTAACCCTAACCCTAACCCTAACCCTAACCCTAACCCTAACCCTAACCCTAACCCTAACCCTAACCCTAACCCTAACCCTAAGAGACCTAACCCTAACCGGAACTCTAAACCTACAGCTGTGCATGGCATGTACCTAACCCTAACCCTAACCCTAACCCTTACCTTAACCCTAACCCTAAGAGACCTAACCCTAAATGGAACTCAAAACCTCAGCTGTGCATGGCATGTACCTAACCCTAACCCTAACCCTAACCCTAACCCTAACCCTAACCCTAAAAGACCTAACCCTAAACGGAGCTCAAAACCTCAGCTGTGCTTGGCATGTACATAACCCTAACCCTAACCCTAACCTTAAGAGACCTAACCCTAAATGGAACTCAAAACCTCATCTGTGCTTGGCATGTACCTAACCCTAACCCTAACCCTAACCCTAACCCTAACCCTAACCCTAACCCTAACCCTAACCCTAACCCTAACCCTAACCCTAACCCTAAAACTGACCCTGAGAGAGCTAACCCTAAATGGAACTCTAAACCTACAGCTGTGCATGGCATGTACCTAACCCTAACCCTAACCCTAACCCTAACCCTAACCCTAACCCTAACCCTAACCCTAAGAGACCTAACACTAAACGGAGCTCAAAACCTCAGCTGTGCATGGCACGTACCTAATCCTAACCCTAACCCTAACCCTAACCCTAACCCTAACCCTAACCCTAACCCTAACCCTAACCCTAACCCTAACCCTAACCCTAACCCTAACCCTTACCTTAACCCTAACCCTAAGAGACCTAACCCTAAACGGAACTCAAAACCTCAGCTGTGCATGGCATGTACCTAACCCTAACCCTAACCCTAACCCTAACCCTAACCCTAACCCTAACCCTAACCCTAACCCTAACCCTAACCCGCACCCTAACCCTAAAACTGACCCTGAGAGAGCTAAACCTAAATGGAACTCTAAACCTACAGCTGTGCATGGCATGTACCTAACCCTAACCCTAACCGTAACCCTAACCCTAACCGTAACCCTAACCCTAACCCTAACTCTAACCCTAACCCTAAGAGACCTAACCCTAAACGGAACTCAAAACCTCAGCTGTGCATGGCATGTACCTAACCCTAAACCTAACCCTAACCCTAAGAGACCTAACCCTAAACGGAATTCAAAACCTCAGCAGTGCATGGCATGTGCCTAACCCTAACCCTAACCCTAACCCTAACCCTAACCCTAAAAGACCTAACCCTAAACGGAACTCTAAACCTCAGCTGTGCATGGAATGTACCTAACCCTAACCCTAACCCTAACCCTAACCCTACTCATGACACTAAGAGGCTTAACCCTAAACGGAACTCAACCTCAGCTGTGCATGGCAGGTACATAACCATCATCCTAGCCCTAACCCTAACCCTAACCCTAACCCTAACCCTAACCCTAACCCTAACCCTAAGAGACCTAACCCTAACCGGAACTCTAAACCTACAGCTGTGCATGGCATGTACCTAACCCTAACCCTAACCCTAACCCTTACCTTAACCCTAACCCTAAGAGACCTAACCCTAAATGGAACTCAAAACCTCAGCTGTGCATGGCATGTACCTAACCCTAACCCTAACCCTAACCCTAACCCTAACCCTAACCCTAACCCTAAAAGACCTAACCCTAAACGGAGCTCAAAACCTCAGCTGTGCTTGGCATGTACATAACCCTAACCCTAACCCTAACCCTAACCCTAACCTTAAGAGACCTAACCCTAAATGGAACTCAAAACCTCATCTGTGCTTGGCATGTACCTAACCCTAACCCTAACCCTAACCCTAACCCTAACCCTAACCCTAACCCTAACCCTAACCCTAACCCTAACCCTAACCCTAAGAGACCTAACCCTAAACGGAACTCAAAACCTCAGCTGTGCATGGCATGTACCTAATCCTAACCCTAACCCTAACCCTAACCCTAACCCTAACCCTAACCCTAACCCTAACCCTAACCTTAAAAGACCTAACCCTAAACAAAACTCTAAACCTACAACTGTGCATGGCATGTACCTAACCCTAACCCTAACCCTAACCCTAACCCTAACCCTAACCCTAACCCTAACCGTAACCCTAACCTTAACCCTAACCCTAAGAGACCTAACCCTAAACGGAACTCTAAACCTCAGTTGTGCATGGCATGTACCTATACCCTAACCCTAACCCTAACCCTAACCCTAACCCTAACCCTAACCCTAACCCTAATCCTAACCCTAACCCTAACCCTAATCCTGACCCTAAGAGGCCTAACCCTAGACGGAACTCTAAACCTCAGCTCTGCATGGCATGTACATAACCCTAACCCTAACCCTAACCCTAACCCTAACCCTAACCCTAAACCTTACCCGCACCCTAACCCTAAAACTGACCCTGAGAGAGCTAACCCTAAATGGAACTCTAAACCTACAGCTGTGCATGGCATGTACCTAACCCTAACCCTAACCCTAACCCTAACCCTAACCCTAACCCTAACCCTAACCCTAAGAGACCTAACCCTAAACGGAGCTCAAAACCTCAGCTGTGCATGGCACGTACCTAATCCTAACCCTAACCCTAACCCTAACCCTAACCCTAACCCTAACCCTAACCCTAACCCTAACCTTAAAAGACCTAACCCTAAACGGAACTCTAAACCTACAGCTGTGCATGGCATGTACCTAACCCTAACCCTAACCCTAACCCTAACCCTAACCCTAACCCTTACCTTAACCCTAACCCTAAGAGACCTAACCCTAAACGGAACTCAAAACCTCAGCTGTGCATGGCATGTACCTAACCCTAACCCTAACCCTAACCCTAACCCTAACCCTAAGAGACCTAACCCTAAACGGAACTCTAAACCTCAGCTGTGCATGGCATGTACATAACCCTAACCCTAACCCTAACCCTAACCCTAACCCTAACCCTAACCCTAACCCTAACCCTAACCCGCACCCTAACCCTAAAACTGACCCTGAGAGAGCTAACCCTAAACGGAACTCTAAACCTACAGCTGTGCATGGCATGTACCTAACCCTAAACCTAACCGTAACCCTAACCCTAACCGTAACCCTAACCCTAACCCTAACTCTAACCCTAACCCTAAGAGACCTAACCCTAAACGGAACTCAAAACCTCAGCTGTGCATGGCATGTACCTAACCCTAAAACTAACCCTAACCCTAAGAGACCTAACCCTAAACGGAATTCAAAACCTCAGCAGTGCATGGCATGTGCCTAACCCTAACCCTAACCCTAACCCTAACCCTAACCCTAAAAGACCTAACCCTAAACGGAACTCTAAACCTCAGCTGTGCATGGAATGTACCTAACCCTAACCCTAACCCTAACCCTAACCCTAATCATGACACTAAGAGGCTTAACCCTAAACGGAACTCAACCTCAGCTGTGCATGGCAGGTACATAACCATCATCCTAGCCCTAACCCTAACCCTAACCCTAACCCTAACCCTAACCCTAACCCTAACCCTAACCCTAAGAGACCTAACCCTAAACGGAACTCAAAACCTCAGCTGTGCATGGCATGTACCTAACCCTAACCCTAACCCTAACCCTAACCCTAACCTTAAGAGACCTAACCCTAAATGGAACTCAAAACCTCATCTGTGCTTGGCATGTACCTAACCCTAACCCTAACCCTAACCCTAACCCTAACCCTAACCCTAACCCTAAAAGACCTAACCCTAAACGGAACTCTAAACCTCAGCTGTGCATGGAATGTACCTAACCCTAACCCTAACCCTAACCCTAACCCTAATCATGACACTAAGAGGCTTAACCCTAAACGGAACTCAACCTCAGCTGTGCATGGCAGGTACATAACCATCATCCTAGCCCTAACCCTAACCCTAACCCTAACCCTAACCCTAACCCTAACCCTAACCCTAAGCCTAAGAGACCTAACCCTAAACGGAACTCAAAACCTCAGCTGTGCATGGCATGTACCTAACCCTAACCCTAACCCTAACCCTAACCCTAACCCTAACCCTAACCCTAACCCTAACCCTAACCCTAACCCTAACCCTAACCCTAACCCTAACCCTAACCCTAACCCTAACCCTAACCCTAACCCTAACCCTAACCCTAACCCTAACCCTAAGAGACCTAACCCTAAACGGAACTCAAAACCTCAGCTGTGCATGGCATGTACCTAACCCTAACCCTAACCCTAACCCTAACCCTAACCCTAACCCTAACCCTAACCCTAACCCTAACCCTAACCCTAACCCTAACCCTAACCCTAACCCTAACCCTAACCCTAACCCTAACCCTAACCCTAACCCTAACCCTAACCCTTACCTTAAGAGACCTAACCCTAAATGGAACTCAAAACCTCATCTGTGCTTGGCATGTACCTAACCCTAACCCTAACCCTAATCCTAACCCTAACCCTAACCCTAACCCTAACCCTAACCCTAACCCTAACCCTAAGAGACCTAACACTAAACGGAACTCAAAACCTCAGCTGTGCATGGCATGTACCTAATCCTAACCCTAACCCTAACCCTAACCCTAACCCTAACCCTAACCCTAACCCTAACCCTAACCCTAACCCTAACCCTAACCCTAACCCTAAGAGACCTAACCCTAACCGGAACTCTAAACCTACAGCTGTGCATGGCATGTACCTAACCCTAACCCTAACCCTAACCCTTACCTTAACCCTAACCCTAAGAGACCTAACCCTAAATGGAACTCAAAACCTCAGCTGTGCATGGCATGTACCTAACCCTAACCCTAACCCTAACCCTAACCCTAACCCTAACCCTAAAAGACCTAACCCTAAACGGAGCTCAAAACCTCAGCTGTGCTTGGCATGTACATAACCCTAACCCTAACCCTAACCCTAACCCTAACCTTAAGAGACCTAACCCTAAACGGAACTCAAAACCTCATCTGTGCTTGGCATGTACCTAACCCTAACCCTAACCCTAACCCTAACCCTAACCCTAACCCTAACCCTAACCCTAACCCTAACCCTAACCCTAACCCTAACCCTAACCCTAAAAATGACCCTGAGAGAGCTAACCCTAAATGGAACTCTAAACCTACAGCTGTGCATGGCATGTACCTAACCCTAACCCTAACCCTAACCCTAACCCTAACCCTAACCCTAACCCTAACCCTAAGAGACCTAACACTAAACGGAGCTCAAAACCTCAGCTGTGCATGGCACGTACCTAATCCTAACCCTAACCCTAACCCTAACCCTAACCCTAACCCTAACCCTAACCCTAACCCTAACCCTAACCCTAACCCTAACCCTAACCCTAACCCTAACCCTAACCCTAACCTTAAAAGACCTAACCCTAAACGGAACTCTAAACCTACAGCTGTGCATGGCATGTACCTAACCCTAACCCTAACCCTAACCCTAACCCTAACCCTAACCCTAACCCTTACCTTAACCCTAACCCTAAGAGACCTAACCCTAAACGGAACTCAAAACCTCAGCTGTGCATGGCATGTACCTAACCCTAACCCTAACCCTAACCCTAACCCTAACCCTAACCCTAACCCTAACCCTAACCCTAACCCTAACCCTAACCCTAACCCTAACCCGCACCCTAACCCTAAAACTGACCCTGAGAGAGCTAAACCTAAATGGAACTCTAAACCTACAGCTGTGCATGGCATGTACCTAACCCTAACCCTAACCGTAACCCTAACCCTAACCGTAACCCTAACCCTAACCCTAACTCTAACCCTAACCCTAAGAGACCTAACCCTAAACGGAACTCAAAACCTCAGCTGTGCATGGCATGTACCTAACCCTAAACCTAACCCTAACCCTAAGAGACCTAACCCAAAACGGAATTCAAAACCTCAGCAGTGCATGGCATGTGCCTAACCCTAACCCTAACCCTAACCCTAACCCTAACCCTAAAAGACCTAACCCTAAACGGAACTCTAAACCTCAGCTGTGCATGGAATGTACCTAACCCTAACCCTAACCCTAACCCTAACCCTACTCATGACACTAAGAGGCTTAACCCTAAACGGAACTCAACCTCAGCTGTGCATGGCAGGTACATAACCATCATCCTAGCCCTAACCCTAACCCTAACCCTAACCCTAACCCTAACCCTAACCCTAACCCTAAGAGACCTAACCCTAACCGGAACTCTAAACCTACAGCTGTGCATTGCATGTACCTAACCCTAACCCTAACCCTAACCCTTACCTTAACCCTAACCCTAAGAGACCTAACCCTAAATGGAACTCAAAACCTCAGCTGTGCATGGCATGTACCTAACCCTAACCCTAACCCTAACCCTAACCCTAACCCTAACCCTAACCCTAAAAGACCTAACCCTAAACGGAGCTCAAAACCTCAGCTGTGCTTGGCATGTACATAACCCTAACCCTAACCCTAACCCTAACCTTAAGAGACCTAACCCTAAATGGAACTCAAAACCTCATCTGTGCTTGGCATGTACCTAACCCTAACCCTAACCCTAACCCTAACCCTAACCCTAACCCTAACCCTAACCCTAACCCTAACCCTAACCCTAACCCTAACCCTAACCCTAAGAGACCTAACCCTAAACGGAACTCAAAACCTCAGCTGTGCATGGCATGTACCTAATCCTAACCCTAACCCTAACCCTAACCCTAACCCTAACCCTAACCCTAACCCTAACCCGAACCTTAAAAGACCTAACCCTAAACGGAACTCTAAACCTACAGCTGTGCATGGCATGTACCTAACCCTAACCCTAACCCTAACCCTAACCCTAACCCTAACCCTAACCGTAACCCTAACCTTAACCCTAACCCTAAGAGACCTAACCCTAAACGGAACTCTAAACCTCAGTTGTGCATGGCATGTACCTATACCCTAACCCTAACCCTAACCCTAACCCTAACCCTAACCCTAACCCTAACCCTAATCCTAACCCTAACCCTAACCCTAATCCTGACCCTAAGAGGCCTAACCCTAGACGGAACTCTAAACCTCAGCTCTGCATGGCATGTACATAACCCTAACCCTAACCCTAACCCTAACCCTAACCCTAACCCTAACCCTAACCCGCACCCTAACCCTAAAACTGACCCTGAGAGAGCTAACCCTAAATGGAACTCTAAACCTACAGCTGTGCATGGCATGTACCTAACCCTAACCCTAACCCTAACCCTAACCCTAACCCTAACCCTAACCCTAACCCTAAGAGACCTAACACTAAACGGAGCTCAAAACCTCAGCTGTGCATGGCACGTACCTAATCCTAACCCTAACCCTAACCCTAACCCTAACCCTAACCCTAACCCTAACCCTAACCCTAACCCTAACCTTAAAAGACCTAACCCTAAACGGAACTCTAAACCTACATCTGTGCATGGCATGTACCTAACCCTAACCCTAACCCTAACCCTAACCCTAACCCTAAGAGACCTAACCCTAAACGGAACTCTAAACCTCAGCTGTGCATGGCATGTACATAACCCTAACCCTAACCCTAACCCTAACCCTAACCCTAACCCTAACCCTAACCCTAACCCGCACCCTAACCCTAAAACTGACCCTGAGAGAGCTAACCCTAAATGGAACTCTAAACCTACAGCTGTGCATGGCATGTACCTAACCCTAACCCTAACCGTAACCCTAACCCTAACCGTAACCCTAACCCTAACCCTAACTCTAACCCTAACCCTAAGAGACCTAACCCTAAACGGAACTCAAAACCTCAGCTGTGCATGGCATGTACCTAACCCTAAAACTAACCCTAACCCTAAGAGACCTAACCCTAAACGGAATTCAAAACCTCAGCAGTGCATGGCATGTGCCTAACCCTAACCCTAACCCTAACCCTAACCCTAACCCTAAAAGACCTAACCCTAAACGGAACTCTAAACCTCAGCTGTGCATGGAATGTACCTAACCCTAACCCTAACCCTAACCCTAACCCTAATCATGACACTAAGAGGCTTAACCCTAAACGGAACTCAACCTCAGCTGTGCATGGCAGGTACATAACCATCATCCTAGCCCTAACCCTAACCCTAACCCTAACCCTAACCCTAACCCTAACCCTAACCCTAACCCTAAGAGACCTAACCCTAAACGGAACTCAAAACCTCAGCTGTGCATGGCATGTACCTAACCCTAACCCTAACCCTAACCCTAACCCTAACCTTAAGAGACCTAACCCTAAATGGAACTCAAAACCTCATCTGTGCTTGGCATGTACCTAACCCTAACCCTAACCCTAATCCTAAACCTAACCCTAACCCTAACCCTAACCCTAACCCTAACCCTAACCCTAACCCTAAGAGACCTAACACTAAACGGAACTCAAAACCTCAGCTGTGCATGGCATGTACCTAATCCTAACCCTAACCCTAACCCTAACCCTAACCCTAACCCTAACCCTAACCCTAACACTAACCCTAACACTAACCCTAAGAGACCTAACCCTACACGGAACTCAAAACCTCAGCTGTGCATGGCATGTACCTAACCCTAACCCTAACCCTAACCCTAACCCTAACCCTAACCCTAACCGTAACCCTAACCTTAACCCTAACCCTAAGAGACCTAACCCTAACCGGAACTCTAAACCTACAGCTGTGCATGGCATGTACCTAACCCTAACCCTAACCCTAACCCTTACCTTAACCCTAACCCTAAGAGACCTAACCCTAAATGGAACTCAAAACCTCAGCTGTGCATGGCATGTACCTAACCCTAACCCTAACCCTAACCCTAACCCTAACCCTAACCCTAACCCTAAAAGACCTAACCCTAAACGGAACTCTAAACCTCAGCTGTGCTTGGCATGTACATAACCCTAACCCTAACCCTAACCCTAACCCTAACCTTAAGAGACCTAACCCTAAATGGAACTCAAAACCTCATCTGTGCTTGGCATGTACCTAACCCTAACCCTAACCCTAACCCTAACCCTAACCCTAACCCTAACCCTAACCCTAACCCTAACCCTAACCCTAACCCTAACCCTAACCCTAAGAGACCTAACCCTAAACGGAACTCAAAACCTCAGCTGTGCATGGCATGTACCTAATCCTAACCCTAACCCTAACCCTAACCCTAACCGTAACCCTAACCCTAACCCTAACCTTAAAAGACCTAACCCTAAACAAAACTCTAAACCTACAACTGTGCATGGCATGTACCTAACCCTAACCCTAACCCTAACCCTAACCCTAACCCTAACCCTAACCGTAACCCTAACCTTAACCCTAACCCTAAGAGACCTAACCCTAAACGGAACTCTAAACCTCAGTTGTGCATGGCATGTACCTATACCCTAACCCTAACCCTAACCCTAACCCTAACCCTAATCCTAAACCTAACCCTAACCCTAATCCTGACCCTAACAGGCCTAACCCTAGTCGGAACTCTAAACCTCAGCTGTGCATGGCATGTACATAATCCTAACCCTAACCCTAACCCTAACCCTAACCCTAACCCTAACCCTAACACTAACCCTAAGAGACCTAACCCTACACGGAACTCAAAACCTCAGCTGTGCATGGCATGTACCTAACCCTAACCCTAACCCTAAACCTAAACCTAACCCTAACCGTAACCCTAACCGTAACCCTAACACTAACCCTAACCCTAACCCTAAGAGACCTAACCATAAACAGAACTCTAAACTTCAGCTGTGCATGGCATGTACCTAACCCTAACCCTAACCCTAAC
>NW_026599592.1:3987500-3992500 GCF_023634155.1 Falco peregrinus | reverse complement strand
CAAAACCTCATCTGTGCTTGGCATGTACCTAACCCTAACCCTAACCCTAACCCTAACCCTAACCCTAACCCTAACCCTAACCCTAACCCTAACCCTAACCCTAACCCTAAGAGACCTAACCCTAAACGGAACTCAAAACCTCAGCTGTGCATGGCATGTACCTAATCCTAACCCTAACCCTAACCCTAACCCTAACCCTAACCCTAACCCTAACCCTAACCCTAACCCGAACCTTAAAAGACCTAACCCTAAACGGAACTCTAAACCTACAGCTGTGCATGGCATGTACCTAACCCTAACCCTAACCCTAACCCTAACCCTAACCCTAACCCTAACCGTAACCCTAACCTTAACCCTAACCCTAAGAGACCTAACCCTAAACGGAACTCTAAACCTCAGTTGTGCATGGCATGTACCTATACCCTAACCCTAACCCTAACCCTAACCCTAACCCTAACCCTAACCCTAACCCTAATCCTAACCCTAACCCTAACCCTAATCCTGACCCTAAGAGGCCTAACCCTAGACGGAACTCTAAACCTCAGCTCTGCATGGCATGTACATAACCCTAACCCTAACCCTAACCCTAACCCTAACCCTAACCCTAACCCTAACCCGCACCCTAACCCTAAAACTGACCCTGAGAGAGCTAACCCTAAATGGAACTCTAAACCTACAGCTGTGCATGGCATGTACCTAACCCTAACCCTAACCCTAACCCTAACCCTAACCCTAACCCTAACCCTAACCCTAACCCTAACCCTAAGAGACCTAACACTAAACGGAGCTCAAAACCTCAGCTGTGCATGGCACGTACCTAATCCTAACCCTAACCCTAACCCTAACCCTAACCCTAACCCTAACCCTAACCCTAACCCTAACCCTAACCTTAAAAGACCTAACCCTAAACGGAACTCTAAACCTACATCTGTGCATGGCATGTACCTAACCCTAACCCTAACCCTAACCCTAACCCTAACCCTAACCCTTACCTTAACCCTAACCCTAAGAGACCTAACCCTAAACGGAACTCAAAACCTCAGCTGTGCATGGCATGTACCTAACCCTAACCCTAACCGTAACCCTAACCCTAACCCTAAGAGACCTAACCCTAAACGGAACTCTAAACCTCAGCTGTGCATGGCATGTACATAACCCTAACCCTAACCCTAACCCTAACCCTAACCCTAACCCTAACCCTAACCCTAACCCTAACCCGCACCCTAACCCTAAAACTGACCCTGAGAGAGCTAACCCTAAATGGAACTCTAAACCTACAGCTGTGCATGGCATGTACCTAACCCTAACCCTAACCGTAACCCTAACCCTAACCGTAACCCTAACCCTAACCCTAACTCTAACCCTAACCCTAAGAGACCTAACCCTAAACGGAACTCAAAACCTCAGCTGTGCATGGCATGTACCTAACCCTAAAACTAACCCTAACCCTAAGAGACCTAACCCTAAACGGAATTCAAAACCTCAGCAGTGCATGGCATGTGCCTAACCCTAACCCTAACCCTAACCCTAACCCTAACCCTAAAAGACCTAACCCTAAACGGAACTCTAAACCTCAGCTGTGCATGGAATGTACCTAACCCTAACCCTAACCCTAACCCTAACCCTAATCATGACACTAAGAGGCTTAACCCTAAACGGAACTCAACCTCAGCTGTGCATGGCAGGTACATAACCATCATCCTAGCCCTAACCCTAACCCTAACCCTAACCCTAACCCTAACCCTAACCCTAACCCTAACCCTAAGAGACCTAACCCTAAACGGAACTCAAAACCTCAGCTGTGCATGGCATGTACCTAACCCTAACCCTAACCCTAACCCTAACCCTAACCTTAAGAGACCTAACCCTAAATGGAACTCAAAACCTCATCTGTGCTTGGCATGTACCTAACCCTAACCCTAACCCTAATCCTAAACCTAACCCTAACCCTAACCCTAACCCTAACCCTAACCCTAACCCTAAGAGACCTAACACTAAACGGAACTCAAAACCTCAGCTGTGCATGGCATGTACCTAATCCTAACCCTAACCCTAACCCTAACCCTAACCCTAACCCTAACCCTAACCCTAACACTAACCCTAACACTAACCCTAAGAGACCTAACCCTACACGGAACTCAAAACCTCAGCTGTGCATGGCATGTACCTAACCCTAACCCTAACCCTAACCCTAACCCTAACCCTAACCCTAACCGTAACCCTAACCTTAACCCTAACCCTAAGAGACCTAACCCTAACCGGAACTCTAAACCTACAGCTGTGCATGGCATGTACCTAACCCTAACCCTAACCCTAACCCTTACCTTAACCCTAACCCTAAGAGACCTAACCCTAAATGGAACTCAAAACCTCAGCTGTGCATGGCATGTACCTAACCCTAACCCTAACCCTAACCCTAACCCTAACCCTAACCCTAAAAGACCTAACCCTAAACGGAACTCTAAACCTCAGCTGTGCTTGGCATGTACATAACCCTAACCCTAACCCTAACCCTAACCCTAACCTTAAGAGACCTAACCCTAAATGGAACTCAAAACCTCATCTGTGCTTGGCATGTACCTAACCCTAACCCTAACCCTAACCCTAACCCTAACCCTAACCCTAACCCTAACCCTAACCCTAACCCTAACCCTAACCCTAACCCTAAGAGACCTAACCCTAAACGGAACTCAAAACCTCAGCTGTGCATGGCATGTACCTAATCCTAACCCTAACCCTAACCCTAACCCTAACCCTAACCCTAACCCTAACCCTAACCTTAAAAGACCTAACCCTAAACAAAACTCTAAACCTACAACTGTGCATGGCATGTACCTAACCCTAACCCTAACCCTAACCCTAACCCTAACCCTAACCCTAACCGTAACCCTAACCTTAACCCTAACCCTAAGAGACCTAACCCTAAACGGAACTCTAAACCTCAGTTGTGCATGGCATGTACCTATACCCTAACCCTAACCCTAACCCTAACCCTAACCCTAATCCTAAACCTAACCCTAACCCTAATCCTGACCCTAACAGGCCTAACCCTAGTCGGAACTCTAAACCTCAGCTGTGCATGGCATGTACATAATCCTAACCCTAACCCTAACCCTAACCCTAACCCTAACCCTAACCCTAACACTAACCCTAAGAGACCTAACCCTACACGGAACTCAAAACCTCAGCTGTGCATGGCATGTACCTAACCCTAACCCTAACCCTAAACCTAAACCTAACCCTAACCGTAACCCTAACCGTAACCCTAACACTAACCCTAACCCTAACCCTAAGAGACCTAACCATAAACAGAACTCTAAACTTCAGCTGTGCATGGCATGTACCTAACCCTAACCCTAACCCTAACCCTAACCCTAACCCTAACCCTAACCCTAACCCTAAAACTGACCCTAAGAGAGCTAACCCTAAACGGAACTCTAAACCTCAGCTGTGCATGGCATGTACCTAACCCTAACCCTAACCCTAACCCTAACCCTAACCCTAACCCTAACCCTAACCCTAACCCTAACCCGAACCTTAAAAGACCTAACCCTAAACGGAACTCTAAACCTACAGCTGTGCATGGCATGTACCTAACCCTAACCCTAACCCTAACCCTAACCCTAACCGTAACCCTAACCTTAACCCTAACGCTAAGAGACCTAACCCTAAACAAAACTCTAAACCTCAGTTGTGCATGGCATGTACCTAACCCTTACCCTAACCCTAACCCTAACCCTAACCCTAATCCTAAACCTAACCCTAACCCTAATCCTGACCCTAAGAGGCCTAACCCTAGACGGAACGCTAAACCTCAGCTGTGCATGGCATGTACATAACCCTAACCCTAACCCTAACCCTAACCCTAACCTTAAGAGACCTAACCCTAAATGGAACTCAAAACCTCATCTGTGCTTGGCATGTACCTAACCCTAACCCTAACCCTAACCCTAAACCTAACCCTAACCCTAACCCTAACCCTAACCCTAAACCTAACCCTAACCCTAACCCTAAGAGACCTAACACTAAACGGAGCTCAAAACCTCAGCTGTGCATGGCACGTACCTAATCCTAACCCTAACCCTAACCCTAACCCTAACCCTAACCCTAACCCTAACCCTAACCCTAACCCTAACCTTAAAAGACCTAACCCTAAACGGAACTCTAAACCTACATCTGTGCATGGCATGTACCTAACCCTAACCCTAACCCTAACCCTAACCCTAACCCTAACCCTTACCTTAACCCTAACCCTAAGAGACCTAACCCTAAACGGAACTCAAAACCTCAGCTGTGCATGGCATGTACCTAACCCTAACCCTAACCGTAACCCTAACCCTAACCCTAAGAGACCTAACCCTAAACGGAACTCTAAACCTCAGCTGTGCATGGCATGTACATAACCCTAACCCTAACCCTAACCCTAACCCTAACCCTAACCCTAACCCTAACCCTAACCCTAACCCGCACCCTAACCCTAAAACTGACCCTGAGAGAGCTAACCCTAAATGGAACTCTAAACCTACAGCTGTGCATGGCATGTACCTAACCCTAACCCTAACCGTAACCCTAACCCTAACCGTAACCCTAACCCTAACCCTAACTCTAACCCTAACCCTAAGAGACCTAACCCTAAACGGAACTCAAAACCTCAGCTGTGCATGGCATGTACCTAACCCTAAAACTAACCCTAACCCTAAGAGACCTAACCCTAAACGGAATTCAAAACCTCAGCAGTGCATGGCATGTGCCTAACCCTAACCCTAACCCTAACCCTAACCCTAACCCTAAAAGACCTAACCCTAAACGGAACTCTAAACCTCAGCTGTGCATGGAATGTACCTAACCCTAACCCTAACCCTAACCCTAACCCTAATCATGACACTAAGAGGCTTAACCCTAAACGGAACTCAACCTCAGCTGTGCATGGCAGGTACATAACCATCATCCTAGCCCTAACCCTAACCCTAACCCTAACCCTAACCCTAACCCTAACCCTA